>NC_137824.1:21521487-21613987 GCF_963921795.1 Nannobrachium achirus | reverse complement strand
TTGCGTATTATTATTTTATGCTTTAACCATGAAAAAATAGCAGATCTACAAGCTCACTGCGCGGCGCCACCCGATTTTGACAATATTCTATAAGTGTCTTCTAAATCCTAAGGTTTTTGAAAAACACATTTCTACGGCAGTGGTTCTCAAACTCTTTCATGTCAAGGACCCCTAGAATTATATGTATTTGGTCGCCGACCCCCTTCTCAAAATATTTAGTGTCAGGGACCCCCCCAGAAGCAAATATTTGAGTTACAAATGTTCACATCAAAATTGAGATCAAAGATTTGCATACATTTTCATGATTTTTCATAAATAGCAGATCTACAAGCTTGCAGCGCGGCACTCGGTGCTGCGCTGTGAGCTTGTATATCTGCTATTTTTTAATGGTTAAAGCATTCGATAATTCTAGACCTAAATGGCTTAAAGTCGCACGCGAGCCTGCATGCATGATGTGCACATGGTTGCACTTTTATACACTTTTTAAAAGACAAAAGGCGGCGGAGCTATACTGGGTTGTGAAACAAAGGCAAAGGCACCAAACATTTAGTTTCAGCTTGTTTGCGTCCCCGTTAAAGTATGGGGGAGCGAGGAGAACCGCTTTGTGGGTCATCAGCAGGAGTGTGGACGACTGGATCACCAGAAGATAAACGCTGATGGCTCTGACCGTTGTACAACTAAACATTGTTGCCGTCGGGCAGATATATACCTCCTATCTCCATTCTAACTTGTACTAGTAAGACGCCTCAGGGCGACATGCGACCTCCAATTCTTGGCCATCTGGCCAGTGATGTATATCAGACCAGTTACCCATATATGGAGACCCCTGGTACCCATATATGGAGATCCATGTACTGTATATAGTACATCCCTTTTATGCCCATACATGGACATCCCTGTCTGAACCAGCCTGGGCTGTCTTCCTCCATATATGGGCATTCCCATATGAAGTCCTGTTAGATATGGGCTTAATATCGTTGTTGTCGGGTGGAAACCTTGTATGTCCAAAACCGTTTGTTTTGTATTTATCATTTTTAAAATGATGTGCGAGGCGTTGTGTGCTTGTAGATCTGCTGTTTTCACAACTTTTGTGCGACGGCGTTGTATGATGAAGCAGGGCTTTGCTTTGCGAAAAAACGTACACATTTGACACTTGGAGATACGAGGTTTCTGCCCGACAGTGACGATATTGATGACATCAGGGATCTCCATGTATGGGCATAAAGGGATTCTGTTAGAGTGGTTCCCATGACATCACAACATACAATATATTTTATGCCCATACATTGAGATCATCAATATTAAGCACATGTACACGTGTACACGTCTACGGACAACCTGTGACGTTTCTCATGGTAAACTGCAAACTTCAGGCGCATTTAATAATTCATGTCTATCTATACTTGATCATACTGCAGTGTCACACAGCATAATCAAGTAGCAGATCTGCAAGCTTGAAACCAGGGGGCTCGTTTCGTTGGAACTTCTAGGTTCTCATTGAAGCTACGTGTTCCTACTGTACTGTATTAATGGCCCAGCAGATGTCACCTAGGCTATTTCACCTTCTACTGGTGTCAATACATTATTATCTCAATGGAATTCAATGACGTTTTAGTGTAAACTTTACACTTCATTTTATTACCTTACCAGTAAGGCTCCCTAATCGGGAGATAAGCGACCGTAGGTCACTTATCTCCACAAATAGGGCAAAAATGTGTTTTGCCAAAATCTTCCTGATCCATGTTGATGACATGAGTGTAGACATACTGTGTAGTGATTTTCGTGATTTTAGGGCAAAATCTGTAGGAGCAGTGTCCAAAAATGTGTTTTTAAAAATCGGCCTGGAGGTGGCGCTATATGGGAGAGATTCATGTTGATGGGATGAGTGTAGACATACTGTGTACCGATTTGCGTGATTTTAGGGCAAAAATTGTAGGAGCAGTGTCCAAAAATGTGTTTTGCAAGAATCGGCCTCATGGTGGCGCTAGAAGAGGGCCATGTGAGAAATGAGGGGTGGGGTCTCCGCGCCGGCAAGGCGGACGAATAGGTACCGGCCCCGGCTGTCCCGGTCGCTCCTAGCCGGAGTTACGGCATTTTATGTGAGCTGCAGTGTAGGGGGTCCTCCACTGGGGGCGCCACCACTTTTGCATCCGTTCTGGAGCACCAGGAGTCGGTGGTCCCCGGGAATTCCCCGTGAGCAGCCCCGTTGGGGTGGTCATTTGGTCAGTTTAGCACATTTGGTCATTTTTTACATCTGGGGGTCCCCCAGGGACCTGGGGGTCCCTGGAGCTCCGGGGGTCCTTGGAGGTTGTGGTTTGGCAGGTAAGGAGTGTGTGTGCAAAATTTGGCATGGATCGGGGCAACGGTTGCGGAGATATGAGCAGGGCAAGAGTGTGACGTGTGAGGTGTGACAGACAGACAGACTGACGGACTGACGGACTGACGGACTTACACTTTGTGCAGGGTTGGAATTCAATGACGTTTTAGTGTAAACTTTACACTTCATTTTATTACCTTATTAGTAAGCCTTTGATACACACTTTATGTTTTCAATCGCTAGCTAGGCTACAGTGCCTAGTAGTGTGTGCCACAGTTCCACTGCCAGGTACAAAATCTCTGCTCTGCAGATAATATAGTAACAATATAGTCTGCTACTCTCTGTGCAAAACCAACACGATTTGAAAAGAACAGATAAGTGTCTACATTCTCAAATGTAAAGATAAAAGATCTGTATTTGGGTTTAATTCCATTTAGTCTTAGACTTAAATTTAGTCTTAGTCTTAGACTTTTTAATAACACAAATTTAGTCTTAGTCTTCTGAAATTGTTTTAGTTTAGTCTAGTCTTAGTCGACTAAATATCAAAATCTTGGTCGACTTGGCGTCTCTGGTAACTGCCGACAACAGCCGTGGCAGTCACCCTTGTTTCCTGTCCCGTTGATTTGATTCTGAATTTCGGGTCCTTGCCGGGAGAAAGCCAAGACAATTTCCAGCATGAGAACCAAGTGTAAAACCTGCGTTAAGGACAAACAGGAAACAAAGTCAACTTGTACTTACTAAGAGTGTGTGGTTGTGTGTGGTTGTGTGTGTGTGTGGGGCGGGGGAGATTGTGTTAATATGTTTTATTATGCATACAGCAGCATCATTTGATGGTACTGTCGACCTCTTCTTACCTCTGAAAAGCCACACACAGTTAAATATAAACCACAAGCCTCTAAGGACCGACTCAAAACAGCGGCATATCACAAAGTGCAAGTCCTCTAAGTGACAGCAAAACAGGGTAGAATTCATACTTTCTCGGCATGAATTCAATTCCTTTGTGTACTGTACTATGATTTTTTGGTGATTCTGAACCAAGGACAAAATATCAAATCAATGAGTAAATGGGTAAGGTCAACTTTACTCTTGCTCGGCATGCTGGATTACAGTACTTTGTCAAAACGAAGTGATTTTCATTATGATCACGTCTTGCCAAGTGTGAGTCATCTAAAACCAACTGGGGCAATAGCCCATGAATCACTATAGGAACTTGATAAAGTCTTTGTTGGCTAAAGAGACGGATAAGCTGTCATTTGAAATTGATATAAATGTTAATCCAAAAGCTGAAACCTCAAAATGACATGCAAGTACAGTACATTTAGATCAATGTGGCACAATTCATCAACCTTATCTGGAGGTGGCTATTGCGTGTCACTTTTTATAGGCAAAAAAAAGAAAAAAAAAAGATCAGAGAGATCCAACTCTTGCACAGCCGACAACAACAGCACATTTTCTAAAAAGAAAAAAGAAAAAAGAATAATAGCTAGAAAAGTTGACTCAATTGATTTAATGTATAACATTAATGGTAAGAGCTTATAAGGGAGATTCACCTCTTTGCTGAGTATTTTCTATTCAATCTACCCATCACGATATTTAAAACTGTACTGTACGTGAGCGTCACTCAAATTGACATGTTCACCAAATTGGGTCTTAAGGAAATGTGCATTATTCTTAGTTGCAAATGAGATGCAGTACACATTGCTACTATAGCTTTCATTGTGTTATACATGTATAAGTCTTATCCATCACAATGTCTTTCTTTTCTTTGACACATTACACATTATACGAATAAGAGAGATTATGTTGCCTCATTTAACATTCTTTTTTTTTTTTTTTTTTTTTTGACAAACCTCTAACCGTTCTTGACAGAATTTGGATTAAAATAAATAACGTGTCACCACCACAAAGCCTTTGGTGATTTGCAAGGAGTCGGCTTCCATTGGTATTCAAAGTGCCTTGTCAAACACACCACTGACTGACAGAGAGGGGCTTTGGAGCTTCGCCCGTGAAACCACCTCCACAGGCAGATCAGATCTGAACAATAGCTCTTTAGAGGGCATTAACAAGTTCTGATTTTCCGCAAGTCGACATGTGCATCGCTAGAGTTGAAGTGTCGTTTGAGGACGACGTCGTCACGCTGACATGCAGATTGCTGTCCGACAAAGAGAAACTTGTGTTAAAATTTATCTCTGAAAGATTCGTACAGTTAATTGCAGAATTAGTTCAGGCCTGACTACTACGGTACAGTTAAATGCAACAGGATTTGCCTGGCGGTGCCAGCCTCTATCACACACTTCGTTTTGGGAAGAGAGTCTGGGATTTCAGGAAGAGCTTTCATTTCTGGGGGGCGGGCTAAAGCCTAGTGACGTGAGCCCCAAACCACATGCCCCAAGCATACAACCCTGATTGGCCAACCCTCGTACTACAACAACACTACCGCCAGGGGGTGTTGTTATGTTCGGTCTGGTTTATTAACCTGGCAACAGCAGGATGCAGGCTATAACTGTCAACAACAGTTTTTTGTGATGCATTTGTTATTTTTATGCTATTGGTTTTTTTTTTTTTTTTTAAACCTTGTAGCACAACACAAAAGTTATTGTTCAAATATTATTTGAACAGTAACTTGTTGACTTCTCCCAGTGGGCGAAATGGCACTGAATCTGCTTTTATTCTACTTTTTAGAAGCATCTGCACTCTCTCGATCCCAGGGGGGATTGAGAGAGTGCAGATAGCAATGCCTAGCTTGTAGATCTGCTATTTTTGGCTAATGTTCCACCTCAAAATACTATGATTCAAGTGCTTCATGTAAAATAATGTTCCTATCAAACAAAGATGTGGTGGCCCCCGCTGTAGCAGACCCCTGCTATACGCCTATTGCTGTTGTTAGGCATGGATGACACTGGTTTGTGTTGTGTATGATGTCACAGTAGAACGCCGCTCTGCCTATAAGACTGTACCATAGGTTGTTCCATACTCCAAGAGAGAGATAGAGAGACATACCTGGGGGTTTAGCATCATTATAAAAATCACAATTTAAAGAGTCACCGTTGATGTCACACCTTAGCAGATGTCAGGCTGATCCCCTCTCTGTGGAGCCTTAAGCATGTCCACAGATGACAGCATCTCTGATGATGTTTCTAGCTCTGGGGCTTTGAGCCACCGCCGTGTCAGTGCTGATGGATATGGGGGCAAGGAAGAGTGTGACCTCCGTGTCCTTCGAGAGCACGTCAGCCTCTGGGCATACCTGGCGCAAAGGTCTACGCCGTGGACGTACCGACGAAGCCTTTCTTCCCGGGAAAGACCTTCCCTTCGTCAACCCGGGTCGTCCCCTGGACACCCTTCAGGTCCTGGTGCAGGAGCTTATCGACGCTCAACAGGAACAATACCAGTATGAGATTCATCAGATTCAAGATGAGATCAAATCCTTGGATCAACTCCTCAATCGCCATAGGAGCGGCCAGCCAAACCCTGCCAACACCACCGTCACCTCCAGTGACCCTTTACTCCCTGCGGACTTGACCGGTGCCGCTCCCCACCCCCCTTTACCTTCACTCCATAAAGCAACTGTGACGCGCAGTGCAAAGGTTGACACTGAGTGGTGTGCAGCTACAGTGATGCGCGGTGACCCTAAGCACACGGCCCGGGATGGCTCCCATATGCCTCCGTCACCACAGATGCTGTCTTTGGACCCAGCAGCCACTGGAGTCACTTCATCCTCTCGCTTTATCCCCTCCTTCCACACCCATGGCTGCCAAAGAAACAAAACCGTTGACAGCTCAGGGTCAAGTCAGCCCAGCTTTAAGTACAGTACCAACCCTGGGGACACATATACAGACCGTTCCTCAGAATTCCCCAGCCTTTCAGATTTTGCACCTTTCTCCACCAAGGTGCAAAGCTCTCGCGTAAACCCTTCGCCGGCCGTTCCCTCTACCTCTCAGGCTAAGACCCAGCCCAACCCGCATGTCAAAGCTTGTGCCCCTTCAGCCAGTGAGGAGGGCAGTCAACATATGGATCGGTCGACAAGAGAGTCTCTTGTCCTTTCTCTACTGAGGCAAAACCTAAATGAGAAACACTATAAACACATGGCTGATCTAAGGGCTTATTATGAGTCCGAGATCCAAGCCCTTGGAGACAGCCTCAAACTCGGAGACCTGCCACAGGATTTAGAGAAGAGCAACCAGGCCCTCAGAGATAGGTGTCAGCGGTTAGAGCAACTCCTGGCTGAAGCCACCCGTCATATGCTGGGACTAGAGACCACATACACACTGGGGAAGAACCTGGTAGAATTCTACGCCATAACGGGTGCAACGGTTAAATCCCTGCAGCAGCGCGTGGAGAAAAGCAAGCTGTCATTCGGCGAGAAGAACACCTTGATTGCATGCCTGAAGACCCGTGTTTTGCAGCTAGAGGAGGCCGTTCAGACAGCCTGCAGAGAAGCAGATAAGGAGGCCATGAGGGAGCAAGAGCAGAAGCTGCTGCACGATCTGCTGGAGCATGAGAACCAGGCAAGGCTACTCTATGCTTCTCAGAGGAACACACAGCCCTCTGGGGCCGCCAACCCTCTCCACAATGCTGACCTGCTACTGTCCCCAAACAAGTGCAACAGAAATTCCGCCAGTCGTAAGCCCCCGCGTCTGCTAACTAAACAATGTAACACACAGCAAGATGCTACAAGTCTTAAGCTACCTTTTACTCAAACTAACCAGTCTGGCTACAGTAAGTCACATCACTTAGAATCTGAACAAGCAGCGCGTTCAGGAGGTTCCAGGGACTCTTCAGGGGGTGGCGGTGGGAGGTGTTCATCGCCCCCAGGCAAGCCGCAGTGTCAGCTGCAACCTCAACCTCAACCTCAAGAACTTTGTGGTCGCCCGCATCAACAAAGAACGAGAGGCAGACCGTGTCACCAAATCCCTGTGATAGAACCGGAGGAGGCCAGGTCTACGGAGATCTGCGCTCCCCCGGATGGCGGTAAGAGGACCACAGTGGTGGGCCTTGCAGAGCGGAAACGCAAACAGTCTACTCAGAAACAGGCTGGGCTTGTGGTAGACAATGGAAGAGGAGCGGTTGGACCTGAACAAGCAGCAGCTGGAGGAGTGAGGTTTCAAGTTGGGCCGAAGAGGGCCTCTGCAGTCTTGAGGCGGCCTAAGGTTTCTCCGGAAGTTGTCTGTCTCCAGACGCGTCACGGCCTACCAACGGCCGAACCGTATTACGTCTACGTTACGAAGAACGCCCTGCGCCTGACGCTGCTGCGGCAGTGTCGCGTCGCTTTGCAACAGGGCGTGTGTGCGTGCGATTAAAATGGACTACAAACCTCAGAATACACCCGGAAAGGACGTCATCCCAGATTTTTTCCGCTCTGCCTGGCTACCCTTTCGGAGTGTACAATTAAAACCAAAACCGGAGACAAATAAAACCAAATGGACCCGTAAACTCTGGTCGAGAACCACCATTAGGCCTATTGCAATTGCATAGCAGACTTGAAGTCCATATACCAGCCCTGGACAGTGTGATAAAACCCGGTTCCGGATCACAACCCTAGTCCAAGTAGACTCTTCTCTAACGCAAACATTGTGCATAATAATTATGGAACCAAATGGACCGGTGCGCGGTCCTGACATTGAGAACGAGTGATGTGGACATGGAGTTGCTGGACACATAACAGCGTTGAATATTTTCTTCCAAGCCACACTCCCCTCACAATGCTGAGAGCTGTTTGATGCCTTCCCCAGGATTCCTGGGGCATGCAGGGACTTGGTAGAAGCAATTTTGATATGCATTAGGCCAGGGACCCAGAATCACCACTGTACCGCATGTGCCCCACTTCAAGGTTTTCATGAAAGCTTTAAGTAATAATGTATCATTATTCTTTTTTTTATTATTTTGTTTTCTATACCCGTACAAGCACTATATGTGCATGTATTGTACTGTAGGAGTTGAGGCATTTTGTTTGACTCCACACATAAATATTGTGAAAATAACAGATCTACAAGCTCTAGCAATGACATTAGTTGATTTAATAATACTTAAGGTTAATATGCGCAACAAAGCAATGTTTCAAATAATGTTTATTAGCACATGCATTCAATAGATTGTAGGGCTTCACCACAAATAGTCAAATGACATCATCAACCTTGCGGTGATGTTGTCCCTATTGAGTGAAAGATTAACAATTTCTGAAATGAATAAAAGTTTATGATCTTTTTAACTTTTTTAGTAATGGTTTAGCTTTGTCTGTCCCATACATGTCCCGTGCATGTCCAGCCCAGAATGAAGAATTGAGGATTGGTCAAGCTTCACATGACAATTTGGTTCTCCAGACAAAATCATTCATTCATTTTAAACTAAAGCACATAGAAAGTATAGAGTCTAGAACACAGATTTCATAGCTCTAGAACACATAGAATATAAATTCACCGCTTCACTTCGAACCGAGGTTCGATTTTTGTTATAATAGACACTTATAATGTATAGAAGCATATAATACTTACAGTATAAAGGTCCATTCCCACTGCGGCGCGATACAATAACGATATGTCAGCGTTCACGTCAATTATGTCGGTGTTATCGTTGTGGTGTGGACGCTACCATCCACTCTCGTTATTGTATCGAGCCGCAGTCCTTTTAACACTGCCAGACCAGGAGGGGAGGAGGGTCCGCTTCAGCTCTGAGCTCTCCACATTGATATGTCAATACCAGTATAGGCTTATCTTATTGCCTATAACAGGGGTCTTGAATGTTTTCAGGCCAAGGACCCCTTAGTTGAGAGAGAGTTGAAACAGGGACCCCTACCTTTTCATAGATTCCATATACAGTAGTTTCATTGTTTGACAGCACGATCATCAGTGTACTTTGGATTCATGTCAATTTGTTTTCAGATATTTAACCACTTAACCCGTCAAGACTTAATAAACTTGACCTTTCACTCTACAAGCAGCGCGAGGCGTTGTGAGCTTGTAGATCGGCAATTTTTGGCTAAAGTTCTCAAAATATGGACACTAGGGTTAATATAAAAAAGAGGAGAAAAGCGTCTATCACGCAAAGATTTGGAGGACCCCCTGTAGTAACTCTGAGGACCCCGGACAACCTGTTGAAGACTCCTGGCCTATAGGCAATCTAATGCTATATGGTGCCTAATTTAGTTGCGTTTTTAATCTTCCCTTTAAATAAAATGATTCATCGTGCCAAATGCACTCGCCTCCGCCAACCACTGGAAAGACTTGATATAGAAGATGGCCGGACACGAGGAAGAAGTAAGTTATTTAATATATGATGATCGGCTTGGCTTTGCCCATGGTGTCCTACGCACGGTGAGCGGCGGAGGTGTGCCTATAGCGGCGGTATTGCGTCTTCTCTATATGTCCGTATGATGAAATGAGTTTCTTTAGTCGAGCGAGGCTGAACTAGAAAGAACTGGTTTCAAGTTGCATGTACGGCTACTTTTCAGAGAGCTAAAGTTTAGTTGTCTTGTGTAACACTGTGCCGCAGCAACACAAACAGGTATACTGAAAGGAGCTATAGTCAACTTTTTCTTGAAAAACGGATGCTAAAATAAAAATGTTTCGAAAATATTTTATAAAAAAATAAGCTTCATACATGTGTTTCTATTCAAAAAATGGCCATGCACAAAAAGCGTAAAATAATGATAAAATAATGGTCATTTCTGAATAGAAACACATGTATGAAGCTTATTTCTGTATAAAATATTTTCGAAAACATTTTTATTTTAGCATCCGTTTTTCAAGAAAGAGTTGACTATAGCTCCTTTAACATCGTTGCAAAGTTACCCTCCCTAATTGCTTTTCTCCCATTTTCTCCCCAATTTAGTTGCCCACCCCTGGTCTGGACGCTCAACAAAGCTGGGTGCACCGCACTGGATTTGAACCCACGACCTTGGCGGTGGTGGGCAGGGAGGGACTTCACCACTGTGTCACCCCAACACTTCCCCATTGCTTTTATAATGCAGTAACTCAGTTACTGCATTATTTACTTTTTAAAACTTTATTTTTACAACAAGGGTTCATATTGTTTTTAGCGATTTAGCGATTTTAATTTCACAGGGTACAATTGTACAAGTAGCTAAATATGTCTTTTTAGACACAATAACCCGGCGATTTCTTTATTTTGCCTACTATTTACAGTAACACTATAGCCCCCACAGACATATAAAGCTAGACGCCTCCTTCGGCTAGGGGGCGTATGCATCTAGCAACCAAGGGAATCTTCGTCACTTCCGTGTTCATTGCTTCCGCGTGCGTCACACATACGGAAGTCAGTAAGCCAATCAGAGGCAGGTGGGGGCTGGTCTTTACGTATGCAGCCTATAACAACAGCTGAGCAGCGCAACATCGGAACTGGCTCTGTTGAATTGAATTGTGGTCCTTGGATAAGTCACGGAAAAGACACGCTGTGATTGGCCAGTAGTCACTTTGACTGACAGCGTTCCCTTGGTTTTTTCAGGAAGTCCGGTCTAGAACTTTTGCACATCGCTCCAATTAACTGCAGAGGCGAACGAGGCATCTAGCTCTTTATATCTGTGATAGCCCCCATCTGCCTGTGTAAGGTTGAGTTGCATCTTGGGAAAGGGCTCTAAAAAGACTAAAAGATATTTAGCCCACTTGTACACATGCAACACTGTGGGGTGCCCTCACCCACTGAAATCAAAATCATTAAAATCGCTTAAACGATAGAAAGTAGTAAATTAACACATTGTAACACTCGTCTTTTCTTTTCTCTAATTACAATCTAATTCGACCGGTTCGATCCCGCTTGCTCCTCCTGGCTTGGTGTCGAAGTGTCCTTGAGCAAGACCTGGAAACCCCCTTACCCCCCTACTCTCTTGATGCTTGCCTCCCTTTGGTTGGTGTGTGCGCGTGTGCGTGCGAGTGTGCGTGCGCGTGGGTTAATGCAATTCACATTATAAAGCACTTTGGAGAAAGGCGCAATATAAATGCACCATTTATCATGGACGCCTGTGTGTTCTGCATGTCGACGAGCTCTCTGCTGCATTCTACCACTTACAATGTATATATGGTAAATGGTGCATTAATATATAAATATATCTACATTATTTATGACATAATATATTATTTATTATACTGTACAGTGTATTATCTGTGTTACGTGCCGTGTATCTAGGCCTGGGCGCACGTCAACCCACTTCACTTTGATTTTTAACCAAACAATGTTCCTCGGGCTCAGGCTCGGCTCCCGTTGACATTTCTCAGCCAGCCGGTGTCATTGTCACTGACATCGGTACAAAGACGATAGCGCCGCTCTCCCCTCTCCTCTCTCTCCTCTCTCATTTCCTATTCATAATTAAAGAGTCTCAGAGGACCCTTGCACTGCGCTGACCCATTTCCATATTCGCATGCGTACGCACACGCACGCACGCACAAAGTCCCTTTTCTGCCAGGCAGAAATCACAGCATTTTCTCCTCCATAAATGGTGTCGTCTGGTCGTCCCTAGGGTTGAGCTGTCCTCCCGACCACGATGTGGGTGTGTGTGACACTATTGTTAGCGTTCACACACACACACACACACACACACACACTGTGTGACGGCTGTCTTAGATTCTTAATGGTGCGTCACAGTTAGTGTAGGTCTCTCGCCACGCACTTAACATTGTGATGGTCGTCGTATAGACCGGCTTGTTCTTTAGATTCTTCGAGTGAATGTGCCCTGCAAAAGTGATGGCACCTACATATTATCTCTCAAATAGCTCTCTCTCTCTCTCTCTCTCTCTCTCTCTCTCTCTCTCTCTCTCTCTCTCTCTCTCTCTCTCAATTTTCTTTTTTAAACGGCTTTATTGGCATGACAAAATATGTCTTTCATTGCCAAAGCAGGAATATGACATAAAACAAATCGTAACATTGTGTATACAGGGACATGACTGACCAATAAACATCCTAACAATTAGTTTAGTTTAGTCATATTTATTTTGAATATGTCAAATAAAAAAGTTCAATTTTGACAATAATGATACTAATAATGAAAACAAGTGAATAACAAATAATAATATGCTGTTTATCCAGATGTACTTGGTTCTTCTGTCCACTGGCTGTCCCTCAGTTGATGACAACTCCACACATTTGTGCAGGCAAAAAAGGTGCATTTAGATTGCTCTCCCAGAAAAATAAATTGAAAAAGCGCATGCCCTCACGAACCTTTCAAAGTAGCGTATCTGATATGCATTGTGCACTGGAGTATGCGCTGGCCACAGGAATGGCCGCGGACCGTGGATTAAAGTATGCCCTAACAAAGATCTAGAACACACCACTGGACGCGCTGTGATTGGTCAGTAGACAAACGCTCTTGCCTAAAACGTTATTTATTCTGTCCCCCAAGGTATGCAACTCGAACAAGCGGCTCAATCGACCTTCGCAGCGTTCTGCCCGGCGACTCGCTCGCTTTAGCTCGCTCAGCCGGGTCCTCACGTGGATCAAGGTCGCTTGGTGGTTTTGTCAATAACTATACTTGGCAAAAACAGCGAGAGGAGCACTTCTGCGTCGGGCGTGTCCTCGGCTCAGCACCGGTAGAGGAAAATCTTCCTTGAGTCTTCTCTAGGCAGCCAGTTCTGTTTGTGTCTGCCTGTTTCTATGGCCAGGTGGTGTCACTGAATCTGCACTTAGTCAAAGTCTTCCTTCAGTTTTGGATCATAACAGTGGACAGGTTGTCTACAACTGTGTATTAATATATATAATAGCATTCTAATATGCTTTGGGTTTTTGTTATGTTTTTTACTTTTTCCAATATATTATACAATTTTCTTTTTGCATTTGGATAATTCGGTTAGTGGTAGTCTCTCTCTCTCTCTCTCTCTCTCTCTCTCTCTCTCTCTCTCTCTCTCTCTCTCTCTCTCTCTCTCTCTCTCTCTCTCTCTCCTAATGTCCTCATTGTGTGACACTCCCCGGTCCCCCACCCCTAACCTCTGTCCCTCAAGACATGTAGATTTGCTCTCTCTCCCTCCCTCTCTCTCTCTCTCTCTCTCTCTCTCTCTCTCTCTCTCTCTCTCTCTCTCTCTCTCTCTCTGGTGAAGGTAGAAAGGGTAACATTTGGATTGGTACAAATTGCATATCCGAGGAAAGGCCAGCCTGACATTTTGCACAGCTGCTACATTCCATTACTGTGTGTGTGTGTGTGTGTGTGTGTGTGTGTGTGTGTGTGTGTGTGTGTGTGTGTGTGTGTGTGTGTGTGTGTGTGTGTGTGTGTGTGTGTGTGTGTGTGTGTGTGTGTGTGTGTGTGTGTGTGTGTGCGTGCGTGCGTGCGTGCGTGCGTGCGTGCGTGCGTGCGTGCGTGCGTGCGTGCGTGCGTGCGTGCGTGCGTGCGTGCGTGCGTGCGTGCGTGCGTGCGTGCGTGCGTGCGTGCGTGCATAATGGGAGAGGATGAGGAGAAGGAAGTTGGATAGAAATGTGATTTAGATTGATTCATAATGCATCCATCTCTCCCTCCCCCCACTCCCCATGCCCCCGCACGCACACACGCACGCACGCACGCACGCACACACACATGTCTCTTTGAAGGCCCATAGTGGTCTGACATGTGGAGTCCATCGACTATGACTTGAGGTGTGCTTGACATTACCAGCAAGGAAACCTTTGGATTCGGTTCATTTCTTTCCATTTCCATTTCATCAATTAAAAATACACTTTCAGAGCAAATCCATGGACATGTTTCCCCATGTTTGTGTTTTCTTATGGACACCAACAGTCTCTAAAGCTAAAAGGCCAATCTTATAATATAATTGCAGGGATACTCTGTTTAGAATCTCATTCAAAATGACGGTATATTACTCACCAGCACACTGAAATATCGTCGTTGTCGGGTGAAAACCTTCTATGTCCAAAACCGTTCGTTTTGCATTTATCATTTTAAAAACGATTTAAACTAGTGAAAACAGACGATACAAGCACGCACGTTGTGTGCTTGTAGATCTGCTGTTTTCACTACTTTTGTGCGACGGCCTTATATGATGAAGCAGGGCTTTACTTTGCGAAAGAACATACAAATTTGAAACTTGGAGATACGAGCTTTCCGCCCGACAACGACGATATGTTATGTACATCTGAAAACATTTTAGGGTTAGAAAAAAGCAACATACAGTAATAAGCATGTTTCTGCACACTGGCCCCCTCTCTTTCCCTTAGGCTGCGTGAGCGGCAGCGGCGATTATTATGCCATATCAAAAAAAAAAAGAAAAAATCCCCTGGCTACTGATTTGTAGCCTGGTTAATAAACCAGACCGCACAACAAACAAAGTGTGTGATATAGAGGCTGGCACCGCCAAGGCTATAGCTGATTTGGGATGCGGTTTAGCTTTTCAAAAATGAGACAGTAAATCAATAAATCTGACCCTAGATCTGTACTTGGAGGCATGACTGATGTGGTGTGCTTCCAGTCAGGCTTTTATTTGTGTACGGTCAAGAAGTTGCCTTTTTCCACAAAGCATACAGTACCAGTAAGACTCCCTAATCGGGAGATAAGCGACCGCCAGGTCACATGTACCGGTATACACCAGTGGCCGTGGAGAGGAGCAGTAGCTTGTAGATCGGCTACTTTTGACTATTTTCCCATATTTTTTTCCCGGCAGCGTGGGGGTCCGTGGAGGTCCATTGGGAGCCCCGGCTGTGGCTGGGCCCCCGGGGACCCCCTGGGTGCCGGCCCCGTCTCATGTGCACTTAAACCTCTCCAACTGATCCAAAATGACGCTGCACGACTGGTCTTCAACCAGCCAAAATTATGTCTCCGCCCTTCTCCGCTCCCTCCACTGGCTCCCGGTTGCGGCCCGCACTGAATACAAAACACTGATGCTGACCTTGAAAGCAGTCAAAGGTACAGCTCCTCCATACCTTCAAAACCTGATCAACCCCTACAACCCCATCCGTTCGCTCAGATCAGCCAACACAGGGATGCTGACAGAACCCTCGCTAAAAACCCCAGGACAAAAATCCACTCGTCCTAGACAATTTGACCTCCTGGCCCCCAAACTGTGGAATAAACTCCCTGTCGCACTTAGGCCGGCTTTACACTGCAGACAAATCCAGCCCAAATCCGATTTGTTCTCAAATCTGATCTTTTGGCCCGACTTTTCACACTGCATTTGCAAGTGACACAGATCTGATCTGTGCGTTCAGACAGCGTAGCCCAAAGCTGCCCTGCGGCGACATGTATGCTTTGGTTACCGTGGTAACGACGTAGGCGTCATGACGTTACGTCACTATGTCAACGCTGGTTGATTACGTTCTGATTACGTTCAGGAAATGCGACATAATAGACCATAGTAAACACACGTTAATATTGTTTTTCTCTCTTCTTTTCTTTACTCTTGTGTTAAGCTCTTCTCTCTCGTTTTCACTGTTTAGCTCAGTGTTTTCTCTCTTCTCTTTTGTTTTTCTCATGTGCTCAGTGCGCTGTAATCAAATAGTAAATACTCGCGCTCTGTAATGATGTAATTTACAGCCGCGCTCGGGTCGCGCTGCTCGCGCAGCAAGTGACGCTTGGCCAGTTTGATGTGGCTTGCATGTGACCTGCATATAACTCAATGGGGTGGATGTGGTTGCTGCTTTCAGACTGAGTCAGATGTCCTCAGATCCGATATGGATCGGATTTGAAACCACCTCTGGATGTGGTTTTTCAAAATCGGATTTCATGTGACCTGCATGTGGCATGTTTGGATTTAGACTATTTAAAAAAAATCGGATTCCACTTTTGAAGTGACTCAGATCTGATTCAGGCTAGATTTCAGTGGCAGTGTAAAGCCGGCCTTAGAACTACAGACTCACTCCCTAGCTTCCACCGTGGACTGAAGACGCACCTCTTCAGACTCCACCTAAACCCATAGCACTACTGTAACATTCATTGACCATACATGAAGCTAGTTGGCATTTTTTTGGTTTTAGAAACGATGTTTACTGATTAGGTGCATGGACTACCTATGTTATTGTTTTTCTAGATTGATATTCCTATGCATTTGTTATATTGTTGTTGATGTACTGACATATTATCTTGCTTATTATAGTGACGTATTACCTGCTTATTGTAAGTCGCTTTGGATTAAAAGCGTCTGCTAAATGCCTAAACTGTAAACAGTTTTTAATCTTGAGTCTCAAACAAGGTTGTTTCTCACTATAAATACACCTGTGATACATATTTCTTGGCATTTTATACTTTGGCGGTGCCAAAGTAGAAAATAATGGTTAAAGTGGTTAAAATGTATAAAGTGACAACCTGATGCTTCCCAGGTCTTAAAGGGTTAATGCAGTCTTAAAAGTTGAGCTGGAAATAAGCTAGCAGTGGCTATTGTGTTACTTATATTACTGTGCTGTGGACAGATGTGTTAATACTGTACATAGGCTACACACAGTTGTCTTAGGCCTGCTTTCAAGATAAACTGTCTAGAATCTCTCTCTCTCTCTCTCTCTCTCATTATGAACACGCACATTGTGGGCGAAACAAAATGTTTTCACTAACCACTTGAGCTAGTGCATTCACACATGTACACTGTACACACACGCATGCATGCACGCGTGCGCGCACGCACACACACTCACACACACACACACACAGCCGGTGGCTGGCGGTATCCGGCTGAATGGATGGAAGCCATTTGCATGGGGTCACCCTCAGCACTCGCCGACATGAGACGATCATTTGACTAAACTAAACCTCACTCCCAACCACACAGGTGGAGGCCATTACTCACTCTGCCTGAACCTGTTCTGTTCGTTTGTGTTTTGTGCTTGTAGCTCCAGTCCGGGGGTCTGTTTATTCATGCCGTGGAGCCCTTAGCTCAGTGGTTCTCAACCTTTTCAGGCTGCGACCCGCCGAATAATCATATTTTAACGGGGGTGTTGTGAGCATGTACGGTAGATCTGCTATTAATATTTGACAATTTGGCCAATATTTAATTTGTCATTTTAGAGGTATTAAATAGTCCTTAAATTGTCTCTTTAGCCCTGTAAGACCCACTGTTGCAATATTACAACATTTGTATTTTATCCAAAAAAAGGTTTAAATGATTTTATTTTTGCTCCCCCTACCACTTAAACATCACCATTGGATCCTATTGTTTAGTTGTTTAGATATTTGCATATGAACACCCCCCACAGAGGCTGACATTCACGCAACTTCAAGATCTCTGGAGTCCAGAGTCTGGACGAACAACATCTCACTTTTTCACCGAAGCTATTCCTCACAAAAAACATAAGTAAAATGCCTGTAATATTTTTTTTGGGTGATCATTAGATCACTAGAACATGCATATATTATTGTGAAAGATATCCCCCAAATGTAAATCAGAGCATTATTATTTATGTATGGCAATAAAACCTTACAAAACTTACAAAAACTATATGTTGGTTTGTTTACTTTTGAGGAAGAAAACAAATGACAGTCCCCAAATTTTAATACCTAAAAGGAAAGAAAGAAAAGAATAGAAAAAGTAACAAAAAAAAATACACTATACAAATGAGTCAAACATATAGGCCCAAATGATCTAATAATTTAAGAAAGAGGCAAAAGTTGTGAGAATAGCAGATCTACAGTACAAGCTTACACCGCCTTGCCTACGCAAACTGATTCTATCCGCTTTCTTTTTTTTTACAAAAAAGAGATTTCAAAGGATATTGCACTTTGAATTTCGGATAAAAGTATATACGGGACCATTTGCACATCAGTCTACAAAATGAGTACGTTGTGCTAAATCAGTCCAGCGGCGCACGCCCCCGGCAGAATATCTGTAGGCAGTGAGCAGGGACGTGCTGTGCCCCTGATTCAGCCTGGGAAAAAGAGTTGGAGAGGCCCTCATTACGCGCTATAGAGAGAGATCTCTCTCTATAGCGCTGCTGCTTTCAGATCATGACAAGTGACAAGCCAGTGGGCCAATTACATGAATTAGGCCTATATTTCGTTGTTGTTGGGTGGAAACCTTGTATGTCCAAAACCGTTTGTTTTGTATTTATCATTTAAAAAATGGTTTAAACTAGTGAAAACAGCCGATCTACAAGCACACAACGCCTCGGGGTGTGCTTGTAGATCTGCTGTTTTCACTACTTTTGTGCAAACAGTTTAATTTTTACTTTTGTGCAAACAGTTTAATTTTTTCCTATAATGGCCCGGCCTGGACCGGCCGAGAATGAACCGGCCATTCGGGAGTTGTCCCGCTTTTCCCAATGGCCAGCACGTCCCTCGCAGTGAGGCCGCGTACATACACCTACACCTCCCATTTTTAGAAAAGCAAGCTTCACTCTTTTTCTGCCAGTCCCCCCGAGGCCTCCTGGTCAATCACCAAGGCCTGGCTCACAGGAATACACGTGTCCTACTTCCCTGTTGTTTGGCATATCTGTTCTAATTACCAATGAATAAGTAATTGCTTCGCGTTAAACAACGACTGAGGTGTCGCGGCGTCCTTCCCCATGGGGAGCTTGTTGTTATTAGTTTGAGCCTCGCGAAGTTGCAGAACTATTATGAAGTGTCTTTCTGTCTGTCTGTCTGTCTGTCTGTCTGTCTGTCTGTCTGTCTTTTGCATTTTTGTTGTTTTGTTTTTACCCCTTTTCCTCCCAAATTTTAGTCGTTCTGCCAAGTGATTCCTCCCCCTCAAACATGTCTGTGTTGTCCAGTGGTGGAACAGGTACTCACATTTTCTACTTAAGTAAAAGTATCAATACTGCATTGTAGAAGTACTCTGTTACAAGTCAAAATTTACTTTAAAAAGTATTGGCATCAAAATGTACTTAAATTTCTAAATGTAAAAGTACAAAATGTTTGACAAACGGCTATTTTCAAATAGCCACGGTATAAAATAGGGCTAAAGTGGTTTATGTATGTTTTAACATATTATAATTTATATCAGCAAAGTAACTAATAAGTCCAAGTCGCTTCTTTTCACCTGACAGGTGGTGGGGGAGTTTGCCCGGTTTGGACGTAGCGCATGTAGGGAACACGTTATTCCAACCAGTTCCTTTCCCCTCCATCAGGTGCCCCGGCTGGCCAGCGGGAGGCATTTTAGAGACCAGGATTACTGCATGTTTTTTTTGTGAGGGTACCTATACCCTAGGGGACACGGGGAGAACATGCAAACTCCACAAAGAAAGGCCCTTTTGCCAACTACTCCTAGGGTATAATTGTTGATGTCCTCACAAGTATAGTAATAGAAACATGTACAGTGCGTGCCTGTGCTATATTCTTTCTGCGTGTGCGTCTGTGTGTTCATTTCAATCAATACATAAAGTGCTTGCTTTCCTCTCCACCCAGGACACAGGTCAAATGGAGCAAATACATCATAACTAAATGGAATGGAGCGGAGGGGGGTTTTCTCAGGGCTGTCGTGTGCCTTATTCTTTTCAGGTGTATGAAGTGGCACGAGAAGGAATCCCTCCTGTGCCTCCCTGCCAGAACCCATTTGTTAAGAATGCATGGGTGATCTCCACTCTTATATTTCTTCTGATTTTAAAATGGTTAGGACAGGGGTCTTCAACAGGGGGTCCGGGACCCCTAGGGGGTCCCCAGAGTTACTACAGGGAATCCTCCAAATCTTTTTTTCCCTCCTTTTTTATATTAACCATTTGAACCCTATCGTCCATATTTTGAGAACTTTTGCCAAAAATAGCAGACCTACAAGCTCACAACGCCTCGCAGCGCGAGGCGTTGTGAGCTTGTAGATCGGCTATTTTTTGGCAAAGAGCTTTGGTGTAGAGGGGAAAAAGAGCAGACTAAGTACAGAGTGAAAGGTCAAGTTTATTAAGTATTGACGGTTCAAGTGGTTAAATATCTGAAAACACGAATTGACATGAATCCAAAATACAATGATGATTGTGCTGTCAAACAATGAAACTATATGGAATCTATGAAAAGGTGGTGGGGTCCCAGCTTCATCTCTCTCTCCACTAAGGGGTCCTTGGCCTGAAAACGTTGAAGACCCCTGGGTTAGGATAACGTTGAATGGTATAAACCTGTTTACTGAAGTAAAAGTATCAATTAGGCTACTGCTATGTAGGAATACTCTGTAAAAGTCTGTAATTCAAAATGTACAAAAATATTACAAATGTTTTGAAAATTGTAAATCTACAAGCTCACAACGCGTTGCATCACGACCAGGGGGCCAGTTGTCCAAATTTAAAATGAAGCAAACATGGAACTAAAGGTTCCTATGAGTGGCCGCTTGTTGCGCTGTTCTGGTACCAAAAGCAACATGTTCTCCATAGGATTCCATTCATTTCCCCCAAACTTTTACATTTGATTTTCTTACCTTGTCATAAATACTTTATTGTTCCTGTCGCTAGTTTAAAGCCTTGTTTCAATCACCATTATATGCGTTTTGTGAAGATATGGTCCAATTTGTGTTATAATTGATGTTAAAGCAGGGTATGCTGTAGGGCTTGTGATCATAGGCTTGATGATTCTTCTTCGTGTGCTTTATTTTCGGCAAGCTCAAGACAATGTCCCATGTATCCCTGCGGTTGCGTGTGACCGTTGGCAGCCCATAGCATTCCTTGGGTAGCACTAAGGTGTGAGCTCCATATATCTGAAATTTTGTATTATTATTCAATGAATCAAAACAGTCATGAGCTGAGAAAACAACCGATACAATTGCAGCCCTAATGTAGGGGGGGTGGGGGGGTGGAAGACATTTGGTAAAAATATCAGATCTACAAAAAGCTCACAATGCTACATTGCTGTGAGCTTGCAGATCTACATTTATTATTTATTTTTTTGGCAGGAATACTTTCTTCATATCGTCGTTGTCGGGTGAAAACCTTGTATGTCTAAAACCGTTCGTTTTATCATTTTAAAAATGATTTAAACTAATGAAAATAGCCGATCTACAAGCATGCAACGCCTCGCAGTGCGAAACTTTACTTTGCGAAAGAACATACACATTTGAAACTTGGAGATACAAGGTTTCCACCCGACAATGACGATATATAAGGCTGGATTCTTATTTGGGACACACTTGAACTTTCAAAAAGAACTTGTCCTCAAAAAACGCCGGCAGGTTTTTCTTTTTTAACAAAATCTTGAAGTTACTAGGCAGCCCTGACCCTGACCCTGACTGTGCCAGGGGCCGATTGACACATTCGGGAGGCGGTCCGGAACCGGGACGATCTCTGTTGAATCATTAATTGTTTTAATCCCCGTTTAAGTCCTGGTGTGTGCTCCGCTGCTCCGGGGCTTCCACACACAGACTGTTAGTCAAGGAGCCACCGGTGGAGCTGCCTTTGGAAAATGTCAGCGCCGAAACAGAGAAACACACGCGCAGGCAGGCTGGAGGAGAAATACCAACTCTGTTCTTTTTCCTTCCCTGCCGTCTCCCTGTGTTTGTTCTCCCCGCAGCAATGTGAGGTGGCTGACATCACACGTGCACGCACACGCACGCACACACACACACTCACACACACACACACACGCACACACACACACACACACACACACACACACACACACAGGCGAGCGCGCACACGGGCGAGCGGGCAAAGGTTTACTATTCCACACACATCTTTGAGAAAACTTTGTGAAGCAGGAAATTATATTTTCTCACCAGCGGACTGATTTAAGCGATGATTCCATTGCATGTACTCCCCCCCCCCCTCCCCCCAACCCCCCTCCTTCCCCCTGCACCCCCCCCCACTCCTCCTCATCCTCCAAGGCATTCCTCTCCTCGTCCAACCAGATAGAGAAATGATAGATTAGTTAGTGATGGGAAGCCTTTAGAATTGGAATCTAAAATGGGGATTTGAGGGGGTGGGTGGGGGAGGGGGGGGGGGGGTCTACTACCGATCGCACCCTCCTCAACACACGCTGCTGTAGAAACACGTAACCGTGTTAATGGGTCAATTTTTTCCCCTCCAATTTCTCATATGTACAGCTATTTCAACCACATGATTTCAACTAGTCTATTTGTGTCCCTATTGTCTACAGCAGGGGTCTTCAACGTTTTCAGGCCAAGGACCACTTAGTTGAGAGAGAGATAAAGCAGGGACCCCCACAACCTTTTCATAGATTCCATATAGTTTCATTGTTTGACAGCACAATCATCAGTGTATTTTGAATTCATGTCAATTTCAGATATTTAACCACTTGAACGGTCAATTGACCATATTCACCTGTGGGCCATGTTTGAAACCGGGTTGCAACTGGGGTGGCATTTCATTGACTTAATGGCAAGATGGCCGCCGTGTGAATATGGTCAATACTTCATTAAATTGACCTTTCACTCTGTACTTATAGTCGGCTGTTTATGATCTGACATGCATGTCTGAAGCGGTCACCCAAGAAGTGGGGTGTCAGTAACCCCCCTCCACCCCCCACCCCCAAACTACACCCATTACATACAAGACATATTTGGCTGGTTGGTTGGTGTCAGTGGTGGAAAAAAGTACTCACATTTTCAATTTTTCTACTAAGTAAAAGTATCAATACTGCAATATAGAATTACTCTGTTACAAGTGGAGGTCTGGAATTCAAAATGTACTCGAATAAAAGAATGAAAAACGATTGGCATTAAAAAGTACTTAGAGTACCAAAAGTAAAAGTACCAAATGTTTGAAAATAGCAGATCTACAAGCTCACAATGCGTCGCAATGTGACGCGTTGTGAGCTTGTAGATCAGCTATTTTCAAATAGCCTACAAGGTATAAAGTGGTTAATGTATGTTTTATGTAAGGGATAGTGTCTTGCTCAGTGGTCATTATCGAGTGATACAAATCCATATGGCACCTTCGCGTCGGAGGACATTTTCTGTTACTGCATTGTCAATTTCTCACTTAAATATTGTGTCTGTTTGTTTACATGGCTGACATGTTGGATACGGCAACACATCACACAGTGCAGCAGGTGCTCTGAGCCTTTGATTAGGCAACGGTCTGTTATAGAGCGGAGCAGTCTTTAATCAAGAAATAACGCACCACTGATTTCAGCGATTGACCAATCAGAATCAAGCATTCAACCAAGCCTTGTAATAAAATATTATAATGTATACCTGCAATGTAACTAGTAACTATACGTTTTCAAATAATTGTATTGGAGTAAAAGTACAATATTTGCCTCTGAGCTGTAATGTGGATTAGAAGTAAAAGTACTGATAACTGGAAATAGTCCAGGAAAGCAAATAGGCCTTTACCTCGAAATTGTGCTTTACTCCTCGTGTTGGTTGGTTGGGGCCAAGGTCACCTGTCCCTCCTAATATGTGTCCAATTTTGTGTGTGTGTGTGTGTGTGTGTGTGTGTGTGTGTGTGTGTGTGTGTGTGTGTGTGTGTGTGTGTGTGTGTGTGTGTGTGTGTGTGTGTGTGTGTGTGTGTGTGTGTGTGTGTGTGTGTGTGTGTGTGTGTGTCCGCAGTGGGACACCAGTCAGGCCAGGAGGGAAAGCGGTGCTGACAGAATGGAGAGGCCATCATGGTTCCTAAAGCCCTCTGTTTAATGTGGGCTGTCTCATGCTAAGCTGGCACGTGCACACAAAGACATCAAAGGGGGCTTGAGCCCCCATGCCCTTTTATCCGTCTGTAAAAAGTGCCCTCTCCAGAACCATGAATGCAGTTTTTGCTGTGGTGAAAGAAATGCAAATGCCCTACTTTCCATGCCATACCTGAAGGCAGCGTTTAAGAGAATTGCCTTGTCGGAACTCTCCTGAACTTGAATGCAGCATCTTATGTTGAAAGAATTGCCCTCTCTGTGTAGAAATCCATGCCGTCACGCCACGTCTCCAGTATTCACTTGATTATGCAGTCCAAGCACCGAAAATAGCCGACAAGCTCCATTGTGAGCTTGGAGGTCTGTTATTTTCAAACATTTTCACCAAAAGGCCCTTTTAGAAATGTCAGCCCCTGCCTCTCTAACATTCTCTGCACGTCCCTGTGACAGGCCCTGTTGTGTTGCTCCCTCGAGTGCAACCCACTCCCACATGGGTAACAAAGGCTAACACACCAATCACACATCCCTTTGAGCTGCTCTTGCCAATGAACTTCAATACAACTGGGAGGGAAAGGCACGTATGCACACACACACACACACACTCACATACATGCACGTGTGTGTGTGGGGGGAGGAATCGATCGGCATGATGGCTAAATTGGGGAGAAAAATGGGGGGGGGTGTGGGGGGGAAGCGGAGTATACTGTACGTGGTTCCTGTATGTCGAATGCGAGGCAGCGTATCTCTTTTGTTTTCTTATTCCCTTACTCGTTCTCTTGGGAGACCAACGACTTTGCTAAAGTGAAATACAACAGCGGGGGGAGCTGTCATTTTCCGTGCTGCCGGCACAAAAGACACAGTGGGGGAAAGCGCGAACACGGGAACACAAGGCTTTCTATAACGACACGTCAGGAGCTGCGCTTCCGAACCACGTGCTTCCGAAACCGTCGTTAAAAGATTACCAGTGCTTCCAAAAAGAACTCCTTTCTTTACAACTCTGGTTGTAGCTTGGATGGAGCTTCTACGAAGCTGTTAAGTGTGCTCTCGAGTTATGACTGGCGTATACGAGGCAGCTGTCAGGCCCCATCCGCTGTCCCAATGTGTGTATTACTGTACCGAGAGGGACAGAGAAATGTTTTACTTTTTAACAGTATATTAACAGAGGCTTTTGGGTGTCTGCTCCGACTGCAGATTGAACAGGAACACACGGGAACTTTTATTGTCACACTATCTGCCGTTTTTGTCGAGTTGTGGGGGTCCAGGGGACCCATGGCTTTATTTTCTCTAGTAAAGAAAAGAAAAAAAACGTCTCACTGTCTGTCAGATAATAGAATTAAACCAAGTGAAGAGATGAAACTTCTTATTAAAACATAATAATTGGGATTTATTTTGTGAGACAATATCTTACAAGCGTGGGAAATGCTTGAGAGATAGCTTCCAGATATTATTCGGTGGTTTTGACAGCAAGTAACGACATTTATTCACAGAGCGTTGGTTTACGCCTCGGCTGTCGTCTCATCGGGTCGTCTCCTCGGGTTTCCTAGGCAACCAGATAGTCCAGGCAAACTAGCTCATTTTGGACCCAAAACAGAAAGTAATTGTAAAAGATTTTTTTTCTTCACAGACCTTTTCTATAAGGTCTCCAGAACAACATACTAAAAGTCCTAAGAAATCCCAGTTGCGGAAATATGTTTAATTGACATTAATCCAAGACTTACTATACACTAACACTATAAAGGCAAAAATGACTCCCAAAAAATCTGCTTTAAGTGGGATGTGAGGGGTCAAACTAGGGGTTATTAATTATTCTGAATCCATTGCAAGCATTTGTTTGGCATGAAAAACATTCCTTGGGCAAGAAATGACCCCACAATACGATGGTTTAGTGATGAGTCATCAATTTTCACAGCCTTTTGGGGTCCGTTTTTAGCCCAAGGAATGTTTTTCATGCAAAACAAATGCTTGCAATGGATTCAGAATAATTAATAACCCCTAGTTTACTGTCAATATTCCAGGATGACCTCCCACTTGGGTAATGACGCCCCCTGGCGATCATTCAGAGAAACTACTTCAGCTCCCGTACTAACGTAGGTAGGAAGGGCCTGTCACTCAAACCGGAGTGACCCGCCTCCAGGCTATATAAACCCCCGGAGGCGGAAGTAACATCCTCTTTTCACTCTCTGCGATATCACATTCAGATAAGTTGAAACTCAGCCTTTGTATTATTATTCTTCGCGCATTAGCCTAAAGCGGTGGCATTGGAGTCGCCCACCGGCGAGTGTTGAATTAACCCGTACTTAAGAATACTTATTCTTGTTCCGTCCTAAATCGACGGTTATTTCCTTTTATAACAAAGGATTATTACTGCTTGTTCAGGCCTCCGCCGAAGCAAGCGTGGCATAGCATTAGCTGTTAGCTTGTTAGCTCGTCTGCTATTGTTAACGTTAGCTACACTGCTTACCGCTTGTTCAGGCCCTGCCCGAATCAAGCGTGGCCTAGCCTTAGCCGTTAGCTTGTTAGCTCGTCTGCTTCTGGTTAACTCTATCTACAGTGCTTCGCCATGGATCCTCTGGCCTTCCTGCCGAGGCAATGTCCAGGCTGTCCAGGACTCATCGACGGACAGGATCTTCACCATCTCTGTGTCGGCTGCATGGGCGTTGCACACGCCTTCTCTGCACTGAGTCCTCAGGGGAGAGCAGGACCTTTCTGTGACTGCTGCGTGGCCTACGACCACGATGTACTGATACACCGGTTCTACCTAGCCAGGGCAGGCCTCGGGGCCTGCGCTCCACCAGGTGGGTCCACTGCTCTCAACCCCACAGCCCAGTCTTTCCTTCCCCAGGCGGCCCGCACCGTTGGTCAAGGTGCGGCGCTGCCTTCCGGAGATCCGCTTGGCAATCAGCGCGCCATTCCAAGTCAAGATGGCGCCGTGCTACATGAGACACCGCCTGCCGCGCAACCGACCGCAGCTAGCTCCACTGTCACTGGAGCTGGCGGGTCTGGTGAAGTCGCCGCTAAGAAGGCGACCAAGAAGGCTAACATCCAGATGACGAAATCTCCGGTAGCCTTTTCCCCTTCGGGCGCGGTGCCCAAAAAGAAACGCTTGGATGTGACCGTCGGGGACGTCCCCCTCGACGTGAGCATCACCAAAACAGTCCAGACCTTCAGGCGAGAGTCGGACCTGAGCTCCTGTCAGAGCGAGGGTTCTGGTTCTGAATACTCTGGATACACGGCCGAGGAGGAGGAGGACTCCGTCGAGGACGAGGGTTCTCGACTCACGGTCACTGTGAAAGGTAATGCCCCTGCGGCTCCAGCACGTCAACTGGACGCCGCAGGGAGCTCCCAGGCCTCCTCAGGCACCACTGCCCCTCCACCCGCCAGTCAAGCGAGTGAAGCGGGAGCAGAGGACATCGATGCTGCAGCAGAAATGCTGGATCATCTCACAGTCTACATGAGAGCTCTGGCCAGAGTTGGAGAGGAGTTGCCACCTCCTCTCCCCTCTGAAGAGGCCGAGGATGATGACGAAATGCCCGGGCAGGAGCCTTCGGTTCCCGCCCCGTATGTCCTCTCCAGGCTGCCGCTGGTGAAAGGTTTCACCAAGGCCCTCCATTCCTCATGGAAGACACATAAAGACCCCAGGAAGCTGCCTTTTTCTGTGTTGGATTTGGTGGGCGGTGCGGAGGCAGGCATGTCCACCTGCCCTAACCTGGACCACCTGTTGGCAC
Source organism: Nannobrachium achirus (assembly GCF_963921795.1). Classification (NCBI taxonomy): domain Eukaryota; kingdom Metazoa; phylum Chordata; class Actinopteri; order Myctophiformes; family Myctophidae; genus Nannobrachium; species Nannobrachium achirus. Next base: position 21,586,545 of record NC_137824.1, on the reverse strand, counting down.
AATCTTTTCTGAGTTCCGTCAGACCCCAGTACAAAGATGTAGGCACAGCTAAAAACGGGCCGTTTGTTGGCCCCGTCGGCACCAACCCGCCGGGGTTCACTGTCCTGGAGGACAAGCTGCAGTCGGACAGGGCTCGTAACGCCTACCGGTCCGCTGCTCTGGCCGCTAAGGACCTGAATCTGATCCAGCTCTTGCTCGCTTCCACCAAGGACCTGGTCAAAGGTCTGCCCACGGGGGAGCACACAGCTGAACTGAACACTCTATTTGACATCATGCTGAAGGTCAATTGGCATGCGGTTAAGTGGATGGGCAGGTCCATGGACTACAACCTCCAGTCTGAGAGAGCCCGCTGGCTCGACTATGTCGACCTCGAGCCTAAGAGGGACGTGGGCGAGAAGCCTCTAGGTCCTCGCGGGGAGATGTACAAGTCTCTCATAAACATGGAGAACAGTCCCACCACCCTCATGGGTGGGGGCTTGGAGCTGCTGCAGGGTAGAGTTACCTTCTTCAAGGCGGCTAAGGACATCGTCGAGTCCACCACAGTGCCACAGGATGAACCGCAGCAAGCTAGGAGGACGTCCCGCTCCTCCCGCGCCAAGGAAAGGGGCCGCTCTGCTTCTTTTAAGAAGCACTCGTCTTCCTCCAGGGGAGCCTCTGCAGCCAGGGCGCCTGACAGGCCCCGCAGCAAGGCTGTGGTTCCCGAGCGCGCTCAGCCGCGCCGCCCGTCCAAGGATGGCAGGCAGCAGTCTTCATACCGCGGTGGCCGCGGTAGGGGACAGCGCAAATGACACTCTGAAGAGGGGAATTGTGCTGGGGCGGGGGTCCGAGGTGTCTCTCGGTCCCCCTCCCCCCAAACGAGGGCGTTTTTCGGTACCCCGTGTCGGGGAAATGAAAATGTTGATTTTGATGCCTCCTGTGTCGACAATAAACATGTTGAAAGAGCAAAGTCTGTCTCTGTCCAACTCTCTCGCACTAGCACAGACGACCCCATCGTGCATGCCTCCTGTAGTAATGATGAAGTCCTGTCAGGACTCGATAATCAATCACAGGTTTTATCAGAAACCAGTAATGTTAATGTCAAACAATTATGTGGTTCCTCAAGCGCGCGAGTGGGATATCCCTCGCGTCGACAATATGAATCCTTTATGCATGCCTCCTGTAAGAATGATGGAGTCCCGTCAGGACTCTTTAATCAGTCAGAGGTTTTATCAGCAACCAGTAATGTTAACGTCAAACAATTATATGGTTCCTCATGCGCGCGAGTGGATTTTCCCTCGCGTGAGCGATGCTATGAATTTAACCTTGAGTCAGAAATTCTGTCGGCCTACTATGAGCCCGGGTCAAGGGACAAGCATAAAGGCCTTAGAGCAGGTATTAAACGTAAAAGTTCCTCTCCTGTCAGGGGAGAATGCTTTAGTTGTGGGCGAGTCTGTTTACCAGTCGAATCGCTTTGCTCTTCCTGTCGCTCTATCGAGCGAAAACCGAACGCTTCCGGTTTCACCGGATACGGATTCGCTAGCTCCCCGCTTCCGGTCCGGCCGCAAAAGAGCTCCGCTAGTCAAGCGGTACAATCAGAAGGTGTTCCCACCTTGCGGCCTATTGAACCCCTGCGCTCCGCATCCGGGTGTTCCGGATACGGATACGCAGGTTCCCCACTTCCGGTCCCGCCGCAAAATAGCTCCGCTAGTCAAGCGGTACAACCAGAAGGTGTTTCCGCCTTGCGGCCTATTGAACCCTTGCGCTCCGCATCCGGTCGTTCCGGATACGGATACGCAGGTTCCCCACTTCCGGTCCGGCCGCCAAAAAGCTCCGCCGTCACGGAAGCACAGTGGTGGGGTTTCTCTCGCTCAAAACACGCTAGCACGCTGTGCGCGCCAGTGGAAGTTATGCAACCCGAGCCATTGGGTATTTCGAACGATAACCAGGGGTTACAGGTTACAGTTCGCAGATATACCCCCGCTTTCGAGCAGGGTTATTCATACCAGAGCACGTGGTTTAAAAGCAAATCTTTTGAGAGAAGAGATCAGCTCATTGCTAAGCAAGGGTGCTATAGTGGAGCTGGACAGGACCCAATCCCGCATGGGATTTTGGAGCCGTTATTTCCTGGTGCCCAAAAAGGGGGGGGGGCTACGTCCCATCCTGGACCTAAAGGCACTAAACGTGTACCTGAAGAAGTACGTTTTCAGGATGCTAACAGTACCCACCATGTTATGGTCGGTCAGGCAAGGGGATTTCCACTGTTCAGTGGATCTGAAGGATGCTTATCAGCACGTCCAGATTTATCCCCCACACAGGAAATTCCTTCGGTTCGCCTTCGAGGGTCGCCTGTACGAGTATACAGTACTCCCTTTCGGTCTGTCACTGAGCCCGAGGGTTTTCGTGAAAGTGACCGAAGCAGCCATCGCCCCGCTGAGACAGCAGGGCGTCAGGTTGGCGACGTACATCGACGATTGGATGATTTCAGCGAGCTCCGCCCACGAAGTGGCGCGTCACACACAAGTGGTTTTGGCTCACCTGAAGGCCTTAGGTTTCATAGTCAACCACGGCAAGAGCATGCTGACTCCAGCAAGTCGTCTTACATTCATTGGGGTCCTTCTGGACTCATCCGACATGTCGGCCCGTCTCTCAGAGGAGAGGGTGGACAGGTTTCGGGAATGTCTCGACTCCTTTCAAGTGGGCCAGGAGGTCACTTACAGGAGTTGCATGGTACTGACGGGAATGATGGCTTCCGCAGTACATCTGTTGCGTTTGGGCAGGTTTCATATGAGACCTTTTCAAAGATGGATGTTATCCCTCGGGATCCCGCCCTCCTTGAAGTACAAGAAGGTTACGGTTTCCCCTTCCTGCGCGATAGCCCTGTCTCCGTGGCTGGTGGAGGGGTTCCTCACCAGCGGAGTCTCGATTGGCGAGGTGGTTTCCCGCAAGTCGATCACGACAGACGCCAGTCTCAGTGGATGGGGAGCCACTTTCGAGGGGCGCACAGCGCAGGGGCTTTGGCCTCTGGAGATGAGGGGTCGTCACATCAACTATTTGGAGTTGATGGCTATACTCCTGGCGCTCAAGCATTTCGAGCCTTGGATTTTGCATTGTCACGTCCTGGTCAGGACAGACAATACGACGGCCATGTTTTATGTCAACAAACAGGGGGGCCTGTCGTCGTTGCCACTGGACCGTCTGGCTCGAGAATTGACGGTTTGGTGCTTGTCGCGCCTCAAGTCGATCAGGGCCTTACACGTCCCAGGTCTCCTCAACAGCGGAGCAGATCTCCTGTCCAGGGGAGGTCCTCGCTACGAGGATTGGTCTCTCCACCCCAGGGTGGTGAGCCAGATTTTTCGCAAGTTTGGTCAGCCAGTGGCGGACCTGTTTGCGTCAGCGGAGAATACGAAGTGTCCGTTGTTCTTCGCGGTGAAGGGCAGTCCTCCCTTGGGGTTGGACGCCTTAGCGCACACGTGGCCGAGAGGTCTACTGTACGCGTTTCCCCCCTTCGACTTAATCCGACCCACTCTGGAGAGAGTCAGGAGGTTCGGTCTGGAGATGCTCCTGGTGGCTCCCTACAAGGGCACGTGGAGATCGGCGATCGCCCCTCTCCTTTGCGAACCGGGTTGGCAGCTGCCTCAGTGCAGGGACCTGTTGAGTCAGGCCAGGGGGGAGATTTTCCACCAAGACCTGCAGGTCCTAGACCTGTGGGTTTGGCACGTGAAAGGTTAAACCTGCTGGCAGCCGGTTTTTCTTCTGAAGTGGTTGCTACCATTCAGAGTGCTAAGGCGCCCTCTACGAGGGCGTCTTATGATGGAAGGTGGAATGCCTTTGAGGACTGGTGTGAGTCGCGTGTTCCACCTGTGGTGGCTCATGTGGCGTCAGCCCAGGAAATTCTGGAATTTATGCAGAACCGCTTGAGAAGTGGTCTAGCATTTTCTACCCTTAGGGGGTATTTGGCGGCTATTAATGCCTGTCACCTGGGGGTGGCGGGCAAGGCACCTTCTAAAGTCCCGGAGGTCATCAAGTTCATGCAAGGAGTTGAACGTTTGAGGCCGGTGACTAGGTCTTTGTTCCCAGTTTGGGATCTGCAGGTGGTTCTAGGGGGCCTATGTCGGGCTCCCTTTGAGCCGCTTGTAGGGATGCCTTTGAAACTTTTGAGTTTCAAGACGGCTCTTTTGCTGGCTTTGGCCACGGCTAAAAGAGTTGGTGACCTGCAAGCTCTCTCGGTGTCTGCGGAGTGCATGCAGTTTATGAACAATGATCTCAAGGTGTTGCTCAAGCCTCATCTTAAGTTTGTTCCTAAGAACATGGTGGTTCCTAAGGAGCCTGTTGTTCTTTTGGCTTTTCATCCTCCTCCGTTTGTCTCGGTGGAGGATGAACGGCTGAATTGCCTTTGTCCTGTCAGGGCATTGAAGGCCTACTGTGACAGGACTGCTGGTTCTAGAGCTTCTTCTCAGCTCTTTGTAGAAATGGGCAATGTTCTTGTCAGAAAGCCGGTGTCTAGACCCACTCTTTCGAGGTGGATTGTGGATGCTATTAGGCTGGCTTACTCTAGTGCGGGAGTGGAAGTGCCGGCGGCACTTAAAGCCCATAGCACTAGAGGTGTGGCTACTTCGTGGGCACTGGCAAAGGGAGTCTCCGTTCAGGAGATTTGTGTTTCGGCGAATTGGTCTTCGCCTTCTACCTTTGCAGCCTACTATCACCTGGATATCGAATCCTCTTCGCTAGCGCATTCGGTTCTGGGTGCAGTTGCCTCCTCTACGTCATAGAGGAGTCGGATCTTCCCCTCCCACAGGTGGGCATGTAGCCACCTGGGGTACTTTGGGGGGACCCTGTGTTTTCCTTATATAGTGTGTCTTACTTATAAGGCGGACTTGTCCTTTTCATTTAGTTGAATGAGGCGGACTTCGGTCTGTCAGGGTCTCTCTTTATTTTCTCATGCCTTCACACCCAGGTCCGGTGGGCCTGGGACCTTCTGGGTGATGGGTCACGCCCGTTTGGGCTGTGCTCACCCGTATGAGGGGTGTGTGGGGGTATGAGAGTAGGTTGTGGCTTAGAGGGGAGTTTAAGAATCCCAAGTGGGAGGTCATCCTGGAATATTGACAGTAAACGGTAGGTTCCGTACGGAACCATTGTTTACTTAGATATGGAAGGATGACCTCCCACGTAATGCCCCTCTGTTTCACTGAATGTGGCAGAGAGTGGTATTAAGAGGATGTTACTTCCGCCTCCGGGGGTTTATATAGCCTGGAGGCGGGTCACTCCGGTTTGAGTGACAGGCCCTTCCTACCTACGTTAGTACGGGAGCTGAAGTAGTTTCTCTGAATGATCGCCAGGGGGCGTCATTACCCAAGTGGGAGGTCATCCTTCCATATCTAAGTAAACAATGGTTCCGTACGGAACCTACCGTTTGACCCCTCACATCCCACTTAAAGCAGATTTTTTGGGAGTCATTTTTGCCTTTATAGTGTAGTGTATAGTAAGTCTTGGATTAATGTCAATTAAACATATTTCCGCAACTGGGATTTCTTAGGACTTTTAGTATGTTGTTCTGGAGACCTTATAGAAAAGGTCTGTGAAGAAAAAAAATCTTTTACAATTACTTTCTCGTAAAACGCTAGTTTGCCTGGACTAAGAGTCACGATGCCATAAATACTGTATACCAGAGGTCTTCAACAGCGGGCCTGGGAGTCAAAGTTCCTACAGGGGAGTTCGCCAAATCTTTGTGTGATGATAGGAACTGTTTATTTGTTTTGTTACATTAACGAATTGAACCGTAGCATTGAACCGTAGCACCTTATTCTGAGGTGAACTTTAGACAAATAAAGCTGATCTACACGCCTCGCACAGAGAGGCGTTGAGAGCTTGTAGGTCGGCTGTTTTTGGCAAAGAAAAGAGGTTTGGTGTAGAGGGGAAAAAAGAGATTTGCGAAAAAATAGATCTATAAGCTTGCAGTGCTGCACACTGTGCCACGCTGTGAGCTTGTGTATCTGCAATTCTTTTAATAGTTGAAGTATACAATAATGGTTAAAGTGATTTCGGGTGTTAATGGTTAAATTAATTATATTTGCATCGTGGTTGAAGAGCTGTGCGGCCTCTTTCTTGTTGAAAATACACCTTAACATGAATCCAACATAGAACGAAAAAAATAAAACATTGCATGGATACACCTGAGAGACGTATCCTCAGTGATGTAGCCCAAGGTCATTGGGGTTTCGCAACAATCATACCCCTCACTCAGGTGACCCAGCGGGGGTGATCAAGTCCTCACTTTACGTCCCAGTAGCTACCCATGATCAGTCCCATTAGGGAAAGACGGGGCCACACTCCACTGCTCCGGAACTACTCTGCAGAGACTGGGAGAGGCAATCTGCCGCGTGGAAGGACCAGGCTCTGTGGGTTGAGTTGACTCCTAGCCCGGGCTCCTCCTACGTATCACACAGATGATAGTGCTGTCAAACAAGTCCATGAATCTATCTATGAAAAATATAGTGGGGGTTAGGTTATTTTCCTCAGAGATATAGTTAGAAGTACACTATTTGAACACTAGAAATATACTTCATTGAAGTAACTAAAAAACTAAAAAACTCAAAATTGAACTCTGTAAGTGAGTAAATGTTCTACTTTACATCACTGGCTGATGACAGGTTACCATGGCCTAGTGGCCTGGATCAATGACGATCAGGGGCGTCACAAGGGGTAGGAAAGTGGGACTGAGTTACTAGGGCCCAAGTTGGAGGGGCCCTAGTAACTTTAGCTATTGAAAAATAGCAGATATACAAGCTCACAGCGCGGCACCGAGTGCCGCGCTGCAAGCTTGTAGATCTGCTATTTTTGAAAAGTTGTGAAAATGTGTGCAAATCTTTGAATATATGTATTTTTTAAGCGAACATTTGTAACTCAAATTTTGCTTCTGGGGGTGGTCCCTGGAACTAAATATTTTGAGATGGGGGTCCGTGGCCAAATACATATCATTTTGGGGTCCTTCACATGAAAAGGTTTGAGAACCACTGACATAGCAGTCTCTCAAGAACAGACTAACTGAGCTCCAGTGAAAAGGACCTTTTCTTTGACGATGGCTGGCCAGATTGCTGACATAGAAACATAGGTTTTTCAAAAAAAAACTTTAGAAGGATTCAAAATTCTAATTTTTCATGATTTTTCAAAAATAGCAGAGTGCCGCGCTGTGAGCTTGTATATCTGCTATTTTTTTATATTTAAAGCATAAAATATTGCGTCATATTGTGTTCAGGCCTAAATGGGTTAATACTCAAAACCTACAAAGTAGTAAATAAAGCTGGCAAAGAATTGTAGTGGAGTAAAAAAGTACAATATTTGCCTCTGTGATATTGTGGAGTAGAAGTAAAAGTAGTGACCATTGGAAATACTCCAGTAAAGTAGAAAATGCCTCAAAACTGAACTTACTGTAAGTAGTACTTAAGTAAATGTAAATGTACTTTGAACTTATTCTTTCTACTTTCGGCAGAGAACAAGCTCACATCTTGCACTCTGAGCCATCCTGGCAGATGAAGATGATGCCTTTGCCAGGCCTGCAGTGTTACTGCCAACTATGTTGACGTCAATACCACTCACTAAAATGAAATCATGCAAAAAAAAAAAAAGAAAAAAGACTAGCATTGAAATATGCAAAACGAAAATCACGGGGTTGAAATGTTCACGGGTGCAATTTGGTAGCGCTTTACCTCAGGGTACAAATTCACACGCTTAATTCCTGCTCAATCCATGATGAATTCATGTGATTAAGTGTGTGAATTTGCACCCTGCTGTGAAGTGATTTGAAACAAATTTTAAACTTTAAAATCACACAGTGTAAGTGTTTCAATTAAACACAATTATTGACATCATCTTTCACTGGTGTATATATATATACTGTATATATTCTGTTTTTGTTCAAAAACTTCACATCACAGACACAATTTTCAATCATAGCTGGACATTTTTGTCAAATGAATGAATAAGTCCAGGTGACTCCAGGATATGAAAATGTTGTAGTCTGACAGACAGAAAGAAAGAAAGAAAGAAAGAAAAGGTCTGGCACTCTACTGAGTGCATTGGTACACGGGCCAGTTTGGAAAGTGATTTCATAAGCAGATCAAGCATGTATCATCTTTGTAATCACTACTGCTTGTTCAAATTAGACGGAGGCACACAGCAATGACGTGACAAACATACAGTACACACCAGATTGTGTTGCATGCATAAATAGACAAGGTTTAAGCCTCTGTGGCAACACAATATGTTGCAATTTCATCAGGAACGTGCCGTCTTCGCATTGCAACAGACTTAAGTGAAACCTCTGCGACTCCCAACCTTTATTTTTATTTGTTTTGATGCAAAATTTAAATTAAAAAAAAAAGTTTTTTTGCGAAGAAAATTCTTCTTCATTATGTATGTATTCTAAACGGTGTCACGTTTTTTTCAGCTGCTTGTGTGAGAGGAGAACCGTAACGGGTAATACGTCTTTGTGTTTCATCCTCAAACTGCAGCTGCTGATCCAGGTGTGGTTATTTGCTTTTCAAATAAACAGTGGTTGTTGCCATGCTGGCTTGTGGTGGACATTCTTTTTAAAAATTCTATTTTAGCCACAGTCATACAAAATGAGTGGACAAACACAAAAAGAGAGTCCTAAATGAACATTACAGGTCTATAACTCTGACCGTGTACAAACCTAATTTTTTACCATTTTTACACTCTCAGAGTTATGGAAGTCATTGAAAATAAAATGTTTGAGAACCACTATAGTACCAGTGGACTCCTATTGTGTCATACATATTGTCATAACCAGTGTCTGAAGAAAACCTGGAGACATGACATTGGGTATTATGATTTAAAAAAAAACATAATATAATATAATGGTGTGTAAAAACAAAGGTCGAAGTCTTGCCACACACATTTGTCCATGTACGGAAATATTGATGACCCCTGCAAATAAACTCAACTAGAAAGATTGTGTGGTCACTACAATTATTGTGTTTGCCACGACTCAAGTCACACATGCAAATTAATTCCATCTTACCATAATTAGAATTTTCCCCATTCAAGGCAATGGGGAAAATGTATCTATCTATGGAGATTCCTGATGTTGTCAATATTAAGCCCATATCTTGGAACATGTGGACATACTGTGTCAGTCTCATGTAGCCTGGTCTATGATGTCAGTCATCTCCATATTTGGGAAAAGTTTATTTTTAATTAAAGCCAATGGAGAGAATTAATTCACAAATAAATGTATCAATTAAAAAAATATATATAAAAGTATCTCTTAGCAAAATGCACCCCTGTGTCTTTCCCGACAAAGCCGGTCGATTTGATGAATGGCCCAAGTGCGCGCCACCAAAACTGTGGGAGGAGAAGAGTGGCAAAATAAATGGAAAGATGGAAGGAACCAAGTCGAACAAGTACTATAGTCTGGTTGCCCTCCAGGGGCAACCAGACTTGTTTTCTGTGCCCCATTTTTGTCCATGACCTATCCCTTATCTCTAAACTTCTTTGCCTTCTTTTTTTTTTTTTTTACTATTTTCAAAAACATTTTTAAATTGTTCAAATAGCTGAACTACAAGCTCACAAAGTGTCGCACAAAAGGCAAAGTTTAGGGATAAGGGGTAAGGCATGGACAAAAATATAGACCCTATCTAAAAGTTTTTCAAGTGACTAAACATACACTAATATGATTATTTTGTGTGTGTGTGTGTGTGTGTGTGTGTGTGTGTGTGTGTGTGTGTGTGTGTGTGTGTGTGTGTGTTGGTAAATGTGGTTTAACGGGACAATTGGCCTGAATACACACCACACTAACAGGACATTTTGGATTAGCAGGACAGGACTGGTGTCCTGCTAATTCATGGACAATTCTGAAATAGCAGAAGTGTTTCTATTGGTCTAGAGAGCCCAAATCCACCTTTTTTTTTTGATGTCCTGTTAATACACATACACCCGACTTTTTTGTGTCTGAACAGCGCCCCCATAGGTTGTGTAATGCTACTGCATGTTCATACACAAGCTCATGAATATTCACACACAGTGTATGTTTTGAAGCACCTGATTGGCTGGGTGTCAGAGTCCTGTTAATGCACATACATGTTTTTATGAACATTTCAATGACATAGCATTTTGGGTGAATAACGTTAGTCATAAACACTCTTCAGGGGTCTGCCATTATAATAGCAACACCACAGGCCCCATGTGGCCCCCAGGGGCCCCTGGCTGCCATAAGCACACCGTTGCTCCGATCCACACTAAACTTGGCACACACACCGTTCAGGGGTCTGCCATTATAATAGCAACACCAAGGGCCCCATGTGGCCCCCAGGGGCCCCTGGCTGCCACAGGCACACCGTTGCTCTGATCCACACTAAACTTGATTGTACAAACACCGTTCTGGGGGTCTGCCATTATAATAGCAACACCACAGGCCCCACGTGGCCCCCAGGGGCCCCTGGCTGCCACAGGCATACCGTTGCTCCGATCCACACTAAACTTGGCACAAACACCGTTCAGGGGTCTACCATTATAATAGCAACACAAGGGGCCCAATGTGGCCCCCGGGTGCCCCTGGCTGACACAGGCACACCGTTGCTCCGATCCGCACTAAACTTGATTGCACAAACACCGTTCAGGGGTCGGCCATTATAATAGCAACACAAGGGGCCCAATGTGGCCCCCAGGGGCCCCTGGCTGCCACAGGCATACCATTGCTCCGATCCACACTAAACTTGATTGAACAAACACCGTTCAGGGGTCGGCCATTATAATAGCAACACAAGGGGCCCAATGTGGCTCCCAGGGGCCCCTGGCTGCCACAGGCACACCGTTGCTCCAATCCACACTAAACTTGGCATAAACACTGTTCAGGGGTCTACCATGTTGGTGGTTTGCCACACCATGGGCCTGCAACATGATTTGCATAACATACAGACAATGTTTCTTAATTATACAAATGTAACCAGATATTGCAATTGTTGTATTGTTATTTTGTGTAATAATTAATCAAAACGTCCCAAAAAAATCACGTTTATATTAATGTCCATTTTCCAAGTTTGCCAACATTTTAGCTCACTCCAAGGAGGCTATGCATATTTTACAAACCACTCATCCAATTGACTGTACATTTTGTGGTTCTTACATGTTTCTATTTTTTATTAATGAATTGCATTTGTTTTCTTAATGAAAATCTTGGCCGGATTTAAAAGGCATTTTTAGAATGGGCCCCAGGCCTAAATGGATTAATGCAGTGGTTCTCAACCTTTTCAGGACACAACCCCCTAAATTAATAATAATAGCAGATCTACATGCTCACGAGGATGTAGATTGGCTATTTTCACAATTTCTGCATAATATTTGTCAATTTGGCCAATGTTTAATTTAAACTGTCACTCTAGAGGTATTAGAAAGTACTTAAACTGTCACTTTAAAAATGTGTAGCTATACAAGTGATGACCATGGTAATCAAATGGCTATTCGCATAACAGGTTTACCAGGCAGGCAGTGAGTGGTGGGCTTGCACATACCCCCCTATTCATATGGATAGGCTACTTTAACACCTACTGTAGGTTTCCAGCGGTGACTGTATGTGCATTGTGCGTGTCTCAGGCTACCTGGCTCCATTACTGTGATAGATGAGATTTGTTCAAAGCAAACTTTTAGTTAGCACGCACACATCTAAAGGCGCTCGTGCATGTGACGTCAATAAATGACCGTCCGCCCTGAAAAGAAAACCCCAAAGCACCACTGGTAGCAGCTCTGCACAGTCATGTATGCTGATCAGCGTAGCTCCTATATACAGTATCACATGACCACATCATGACCATGACATCATGTACAGTACATATGAGTTTAAGTTAACTCCGACATACAGGAGTAGGCAGGCACCCAGGCACCATTTTTACCCTTGGGTAAAAATGCTAATTAAGTTCAAGCCTACAGATCATTTTGGTCACTTTATCATCTAATCAGGCTTTTATGAACACCCTGAACAGTTTTTAATATTTATATATTTGATGTAAATGTTATCTTTCCCCCCAGGCTCAGGGCCTCTCTACATACACACCCATTGTAACTTCAAACTTCATTAAAAACACACACTATTTTTTTCTGGTGACTCATACTACCCTCCTAATACGTGAGCAGGCCGTGTTTTCTCAATAACCCTTTTCATTTATTTTTAATAATTCTTTGGGAAAATTTGAAAAATTAAAATTATTACAAATAAATGAAAAATTGTATCGAAAAAAAACATGGCCTGCTCATGTATTAGGAGGGTAGTATGAGTCACCAGAAAAAAATATAATGGAGTTTGAAGTTACAATGGGTGTGTGTGGGGAGAGGCCCTGAGCCTGGGGAGGCAGACCCATGCAAGGCAGAGTTTTTTTAAATGGAATATCCCTTTAAATCCCGATACTGATTCTAGAATTATTCCTCTACACAGTATTACACAGTATAGGCAAAATTCTTGTGTTACGAATTGTGTGTACATCTTGTAGATCAATGACTTCACTAGCCTTCAGATACAGTATATGACACCAAAGTAGCTTACTACAATTCTAAGGTCAAATTATTCTAAAAAAGCTTGTGACCTTGACCTTTTATCACTGAACTGTACTGTCTGTACTGTACTGTCTGTACTTTTACTGTACTGTAAAAACAGTGCAGTAAAAGTTTGTTTATCGGTGATGACACTGATTGACAAATTGTAGCATTCCCTGTGGGATCATAAAGCACCAAATAGAGTGTCTCGTTTGGCTTGAATAAAGCATAGCCTTATTAGCCTACTACCAAGGTTGTCCCGAATATGCCATTTCCTCATATGTGACACAATGTTACTATAGTCCGGCCAGTTTGTGCAGTATTTTGATGGAATCGCGCACTTTTTTGCCTGAAATGCTCGGACTACAATCAGTCTAACCTGCTTGATTCCTCCAGACTCAAATCTAATCCTCATCTCCTTGCTTGAGGGAGCAGGGATTTAAAGTTCCTTGAAGTACACAAGTTCCTTGAAGTACACAATAAAGAGGAGCTCAAGTGGGACACAACGCACGTGAGGATAAAGAATTTGCAACTATATTGCTTTTATCGCCTGAAGAGGTTCGGAGTCTAGGCTACTGCATCCTCAGGCTGGACTACAATAGCTCCATTGAGAGTGTTCTGTCACACCTGGATTCGCCCACGAGAATTATTAAAGTTATATCACTGGATTGATCCAGACAGACAAACAGTCTTTTAATTATATAAAAGAAAATAATGTGTGAATTAAATCAAACAAGCCACCTGTCCTGTTCTCTGATTGGCTGTAGCACGTCTCTACTCTCAGTGCTGTCACAACCCATGTTAGGCTTTTAGGTTATAGGACGGCAAAAGGATCATCTGGGCTAGCATGTTGCATTGTGAACCGGGCTTAAGATATCTGTTATACAATCCGGGATGAGGTGCGTGTGTGCGCGTGTGCGTGGGTGCATCCGGCAGTGGTAGGTCACGTCAGACAGTGGGTAGGTAGGAGTCTATGGCATCTCAGTGATGTCATGATGACTCAGACATGCAACAAATCGGTCATATATCTGCACAAAAAGGGGTAAATTGCCCCCATTGATTACGGAAGGGTACTTTAGAAATCTGAAGATACCCTTACACTTAAACCTTATGCTGTATGTTTACTGTTCAGAGAGAAAGCAATGGTGCACAGTCATTTAGATAATCATCTGGGGACCCCCTCCCCAAAATAATTCCCTGACCCAGAGGTTGAGAACCACTGCTTTAACTAACCAGAACAAAAAAATAAGCCATGTGCATAGATTACACAGATTATGAGTTCCATTTGGTTCCATTTGTATATAGTCACTAGTAAGACTACCCTAAGCATAAAGTAACACGTAGGATTTACTTTCACACATATTCACAGTATTTAAAGCCTTGCCTTGTACAGACTGCATACAAACAAACCAACTGACTGTGGGGGGAGGGGCAGCTTCTCACTCACACAGTTTTGAGTGAGTGCAGTGAGGGAGATGGGGGATGGGCAGGCAGCACAGGTGAATTTGATCAGTGGCTGATTGCATTGCAAGCTAGTAATCAGCAAGTGGGCTACAGTGGAAAGAATGAGTGAAAGGGTTTCCCTGCACAAGGTGAAATCTTTGAAAAGAGTGGAGGAGAGCTTAACTCAAATTGGTTAACAATCGGCAGACAAACAGGCAGGCAGATAGACAGACAGACAGACAGACAGACAGACAGACAGACAGACAGACAGACAGACAGACAGACAGACAGACAGATAATGTTAATTTAACCTTGCATCATGAGACTTAGTGTTCATTTGGTTCCATTTGTACTGTCAGAGCAGTGTAGATGTTGTTGACTAAAACTATGACGAAAAGTATTTGTCGATTGCATTTCTTTCACTGACAAAAACTAAATAAAAACTAAGCTGTGATGACTAAAACTAAGACTAATTATATTGACAATTTCGTCAACAAAATCAAAACTAGACTAAAACGTTAGGGAGGGACTAGTGGAGTAGAGAGTCATTTTATGTTTGGTTGTTCTCAAGTGTTGCGTGCTGAAAATAGCAGATCTACAAGCTCACAACGTGTCGCGCAACGCGTTGTGAGCTTGTAGATCTGCTATTTTCAGCACACAACCAAGTGTAAAATCACTCATTACGATGCCATCAAGGCCTGCCAAAATACATTTTAGTTGACTAAATGAACTGTAGATTTAGTCGCCTAAAAATGTATGATATTTAGTCGACTAAAATTAGACTAAAACTAAAACTCTTCAGGTCACTAAATTATGACTAAAATTAAATGACATTTTATTCAAAACTAAATCAAAATTTGTTGTCAAAAACAACAGTGTCAGAGTTCCTGGGCCTGAACAGTGGTTCTCAAAGTGGATTCCAACCTGGAATTCACTTTGAGAACCACTGTGTGAACAGAATATGAAAATTTTTACATAACAGCATGGTAGCAATATCAGAATAATGATAGTTGACAAAGTAACCATCTTGGTGGTGCCGGTGGTGATAACATTAATATCCAAAGAAAACATTTGCCTTGTCATGGCATGTTCGGGGACATCATGAGCATTTAGCAATACAAAAGATTTGCATTCATTCAACCTTTATTTAATTTCTCGAAAAGATCAATTGAGGGAGATCCTCATTTACTACTTTATTGAAAATAGATGTTTTGATTTATGTAAATGTGGGGGTTTCTGGACTAACGCTGGTATTAAACATAATTCTGGAAAAAGTAGCCTATTTATACATTTGCAGGCAACTGAATAATGGGGATGCAGTAACGCACTGTAGCTTATGAGATACTGCAAATCAATTATCAAATTATAATTGCCATAATTATTCCTTGCAGCTACAAAAATGATGTCATACAACATGTAACTCAACATTAAAGTAGGGCTGGGTGATAAATCTCAGACCTGACTTTCTTTTTTTTTAAGATTAGTTTTTTGGGCTTTTTATGCCTTTATTTGTTAGGATAGTAGACAGACAGGAAATGGGGAGAGAGATGGGGAATGACATGTGGCAAAGGTCGTCCGGATCGGGAATCGAACCGGCGACCTGCATACCTAGACTTGTGGATCTGCTATATTTTAAAGATTCACTTAATTTTTCTTCCTGTGCATTTACCCGCTGGAAAAAACAATGTCATTGCTTAATTGCAGTGCACCCAAAAACAACAAATGTATCGATAATTTATACCTACAATCGACAGGCTGCAGTCTAAGGCAGATTTTGGTTTCGGAAAATGATTTGAAAAATGCTCCCTTCAAATGTTCTGGGTAGCTATAATCACTGTAGCAGGTCCCCCAGCAGCAACGTTTCACCATGGCCGTAATAATGTAATATAAATGTTTTTGATATTAATTTGCCTATATACCAGTAAGACTCCCTAATCGGGTCACATTTATGATCGGCTACTTTTGACTATTTTCCCATATTTTTTTCCCAGGGGGTCCGTGGGGAGCCCTGGCGGTGGCTGGGCCCCTGGGTACCCCCTGGGTGCTGGCCCCGTCTCTCCCGGTCGATGGGGGGCCAAGGTACGGGCTTTTTAGCGGGTTATGGGAGCCAACTTTGGGTGGAAGTGTTTTGCTACGCTGTCGTCCAATCCTCACAGTTAGGGAGAGGGCTTTGCGACAGATCAATCATGCAGTAATCATGCAGATCTACAAGCTCGCAGCACGAAGCATTGTGAGCTTGTAGATCGTCTATTTTTTGGCAAAGAGATTTGGTAGAGAGTGAAAAACTACTGTATCAAGTACATATATTATGTACCTTTTACCAGAGGGTTTAAATAGTACTGGATATGCAGCTCGGCAAATAAAAGGTGAATTGATCCCAGTGTATGACAGAGGATGATATCACGATAAATTAAATCTCCACAATATGATTATTGTGAGTGTTTTTTATCACGATAAACGATAATATCGTATATTGTCCCATCCCTACGGTCTGAGGTGCTTTGGCGGTCTTCCCCGAATTTTGTCTGATTACAGCGGGGCAGGGCTACATTCCTGTGTCCTACAAAAAATAAATGTTGAACCTTGTTCATGATTGGTGTGTTTTTCAGCTATAGTTTTTGGTCTTATAACCCTTCCAGTAAATCTCTTATGAAAATCTCTAAAGAAGTCAAGAATAACAGACGAGCTGTAAAGTTAACTTCACAAAGCTTAAGTCTATTGACCCCTCAGTCATGACATTTTCAATGTCCCCCTTCGACCAAGATGGATGAAAATGCTAGTTTGTTCACTGCAGAACTTTATTAACAGTAGCTCAACATTGAAGATGTTGAAATCACATCTCTCAGCCTGTTCTCAGGCCTGCTAAGTCACACACAGTAGTCATATTGCATTGAATTGTAGTTTACCATCTCAGTGGCACCAACAACACTTAGTTAGTGAGCTTTGTATCGATGTCATTCCAGTCCTGCATGTTTACTGGCTTATATTCCACTTGTATGGTTGATCCTGAGGGCAAGTCAGGTGTTGAAACAGTAACACACCACTGTAGGCAAGAGACATTGACCGAAGTGCTGTACATGGTGCATAAATGACAAACAGGCCTACCAGTAAGACTCCCTAATCGGGAGATAAGCGACCGTCAGGTCACATGTATACACAAAGACGGATGTAACTGGCATTGGTTCCTAGTTGTGTGGACAATGTATAGTTTTGGTTGGCTCAGAGAATGTGGGGTGTACCGATTTTCGTGATTTTAGGGCAAAATTTGTAGGAGCAGTGTCCAAAAATGTGTTTGAAAAAATCGGCCTGATGGGGGCGCTATATGGGACAGATCCATGTTGATGACATGAGTGTAGACATACTGTGTAGCGATTTGCGCAGGAAAATTAAGGAACATTAAAAGCCAGCGAAAAAACAAATGTGTCTTAGGAAGAGATTTAAAAACATCAATAGAATGCCTTGTTTGTGTTTAGCTATGTCACATTTAATCACATTTGACCCTTAAATACCCTGCAGTGACATATTTTCATGTGTTTAATTGCAGCTGTCCTGTTAATGTAGTTAGTCCTGTTAATTCACATGGGCGGAGCTTAGAACCTAATTATCTAATGTCCTCCTAATGTAGGATTTTGTCAGATTGTTAAAACTTGAGTTGTGTTGAGTTTATTCAACTTTTGAAGTGAAATATGTGTTCTATGGCTCAAAATAGATTTTTTGACATGCTCCACATATTAGTAAAGCAAGTGGAAAGTGGTGTCCTGCTAATGTTGTAAACCGCAGGTTTGAGCTAAAGGGTCCTGCTAAACCACATCTACCAGTATAGGTGTGTGTGTGTGTGTGTGTGTGTGTGTGTGTGTGTGTGTGTGTGTGTGTGTGTGTGTGTGTGTGTGTGTATGAACATACTTTAACATACAGATGCACAATAGTGATATTGTATGAACATACTCTGCCATACAGATGCACTAGACTGATTAAAATGATGTTATGATGTTGTTTTGGTCATCAAAACAAGTCCCAGACTGTATCTTTTAAACATTTGTGCCGTCTCTCCAGAGAGGAGTGACTGTCATGTAGGATTGGTTTATGGTTTCTCCAACACTATTGACATTTTGTCAGCGACTGTTAAGAGGATTAAGAATTCAGAGAGAAGGAGGAGGAGAGAGGAAAGGAGCTCTCCTCTTGTACTACCTGTGAGTGCTTCACAAACTGTACATCAGCTTACTGCTGCCATTACACTAATCTACACTACTGTAGATTAGTGTAAAAAGAAAAAAGTGAGACACCCATTTGATCCCAGAACCATGCAGTCACAGCAGGAGGCCGTGTGTGTGTGTGTGTGTGTGTGTGTGTGTGTGTGTGTGTGTGTGTGTGTGTGTGTGTGTGTGTGTGTGTGTGTGTGTGCACCCACTGCACACAAAATGAAGTGGAAACTGTGCTACACTTTCTAACCACCTGTCTGCTGTACCAAGACAAAGACACATACTTCCCACAGATCATAACCACCCAAGGAGAGCTTGAAAAAAAAACTCCCATACCTGCTGGGTGAAGTAAAACAATGTGCAAACACAGCAGCAAGATTCGTGAGCTGCTGTGATAGGAGAAGGATATCAAATGGAACCCAACCACCTTAAAAACCATTGTATATATCCCTGCTCTGCCTGCACGTAACCGTGATGCATGAAAACGGTTTTCACCTGTACATATTTTGTTCTGATTGTATTGTATTGTGTACACTGCTGCTTTGGCAATGTAAACGAATGTTTTCTCATGCCTATAAAGCCCTTTGAATTGAATTGTGTGTGTGTGTGTGTGTGTGTGTGTGTGTGTGTGTGTGTGTGTGTGTGTGTGTGTGTGTGTGTGTGTGTGTGTGTGTGTGTGTGTGTGTGTGTGTGTGTGTGTGTGTGTGTGTGTGTGTGTGTGTGTGTGTGTGTGTGTGTGTGCATGCGTGCGTGCGTGCGTGCGTGCGTGCGTGCGTGTCCGTCCGGGTGGTCCTTTGCAAATCATTTCAAGGAGACACTTTTTGACACTTTATTGACACAAATTGACACTTATTAGCCTGCGGACCGCCATTTGAAAAGACATACCATTACCAGCTGCCCCCAGCGCAGTTATTCTCAACCGTTTTAATTTCAAGGACGCCCAGTTTGACATGCATTAAGGTACAGACCCCCATTTAATGGCATTTCTATCTCTGAGACCCCAATTTGTATTGTAAAATCAATGTTAATTTAACTCTGAGAGTGTACAAATGGAACCAACTGAACCCAGACGGCCCCCCGCACCCCCCGGCTAGGGCTGTCACGATATGACATTTTTCATGACGATTAATTGTCATTCAAATAATTGGTGATTAATTGGTTGATAATTACATTTCTGTTTGGCTTTTAGGCTTTGAAGTTGCATATGGTAGATATGATACAGTACATAACCTAAATACACAAATACATTACTGACATATTTGACAACTTACTACTTAAAAAATAACATTGATAGTGGAAATAGCCGATCTACAAGCTCACTGTGAGCTTGTAGATCTGCCATTTCCACTATTTCTGACATTTTTCAACATTCACGATTATGACGATTATAACAAAATAATTGCGATAATGTCAAATAATCACAATTAGATGATTATGTAATAATTTTGACAGCCCTACCCCCGGCAGCATTTTGTTTTTCTCCACCGCATCACCACTGGCATCAGCCCGCCTCAACCCCCCACCCCACTGAAGTGGACCCTTTAAAAGTAAAAACAGATCTGAACCGATAAGAAGGCCAGATTAAAAAGGTACAGCGTTCCTTCCTGTCGGTAATGAAGTGTGTTTCAGAGGGCTGGTAATAACTCCTGACCCTATTAAATTAATTAAGTCACTGCTTATTACAATAGAGCAATGGAGGGGGAGAGAGAGAGGGGGAGAGAGAGAGAGAGAGAGAGAGAGAGAGAGAGAGAGAGAGAGAGAGAGATTAAAAAGTGGGGAAAGGAGTTCATGGTGGCTCTTGGCAGATCCTCCTTGCTGATGGGACTGGAGGGCAGCATCATGAGCAGGGACGTGCTGGCCATTGGGAAAAGCGTGACTCCCGAACGGCCGGCCCTTAGGAAAAAATGTAAAATAAAATGTCGGCCTTTGCTCCATTTTGGGGGCTAGGCGGCCAATAAAGTAAATCAACACTGTCGGGCAGAAACCTTGTATCTCGAAGTTTCAAATGTGTAAATTATTTCGCAAAGCAAAGCCCTGCTCCATCATACAAGGCCGTCGCACAAAAGTAGTGAAAACAGCAGATCTACAAGCACACAACGCCTCGCGGTGCGAGGCGTTGTGTGCTTGTAGATCGGCTGTTTTCTCTAGTTTAAATAATTTTTTTAAATGATAAATACAAAACAAACGGTTTTGGACATACAAGGTTTCCACCCGACAATGACGAAATATAACTCATGTAATTGGCCCACTGGCTTGTCACTTGTCATGATCTGAAATGGCAAATCTTTGAGTAGCAGCAGTGCTATAGAGAGATCTCTCTATAGCACGCAATGAGGGCCTCTCCAATCTGAGTTCCCAGAGGTTCTTTTTTTCGCCACTAGGGGGGCGAGAAAGGGCCTCTCCAACTCTTTTTCCTGGGCTGAATCAGGGGCCCAGCATGTCCCTGATTATGAGCAAACGCACAGCCTATTCAATTAGCTTCAAGTCTCCATAGACGATTAGACATACAATAATAATTGTCCTTCACGTCATTAAAGTCGGCCTGGTTTTTCTTTCTTTCTTTCCATCCATGGCCCTGATTTGTGGGCTGTTCTAGCCAACCAGCATGCGTGTGTGTGTGTGTGTGTGTGTGTGTGTGTGTGTGTGTGTGTGTGTGTGCGTGTGTGCGTGCGTGCGTGCGTGCGTGCGTGCGTGCGTGCGTGCGTATAATCTTGTGAGGGTCCCCACAAGTTTTGTAGAATTTGTGACATAGACATTGTGGGGACAATTTCCCACAACAATAGGCTATATGGTCCATAAATATTCAGATATTTGGGGAGTTACTCTTACAGTTAAGAAAACAATTCATCTTGGGGTTAGGATTAGGACAGTGGTCCATGTTATAGGAAAACCTTCGATATTCGATAATGTTGTTGAATACCACAATATCGCTATTACTCACGATATTAGTAAAAGAAAAATAACTGCATTAGGCCTATATAGTTTTTAATGTTTTTCTGCTTTAGGTCCACTGCCTGCCTAACCCAGATAATGAATAGCATATCCATGCATGCACATTGTACAGTACACATAGAATAAAGAAATGAAATGCCTTATTTCCATTTTCCAACAATGGTTTTATTGAAATAATCACACCTGGTTACAGATGGAGATGGACTACTTTTTTGCATGTGCTACATGCATGCATAATGTGTCTCTTAATGAATTCGACACATACACCTCATTTCAAGTCGTCTTCCTCTGTATGTACACCTCGCATGTTGATACCTCAATGAAGGTACATTTTCGATATGTTGCCCAGCCTTAGGATTGATAATTTTACTTTAAATTTGAGGTCGCCCGGTGTCTCTCCCAAGTAGGGCTGTCACAATTATTACATAATGGTCTAATCGCAATTATTTGACATAATCGCAATAATTTTGTCATAATCGTTTCCATGTTGAAAAGCATACAAATATTTTCAAACATTTTCAAAAATAGTGCGACACGTTGTGAGCTTGTAGATTGGCTATTTCCACTATCAATGTTCTTTTTTAAAGTATAAAGTTGTCAAATATGTAAGCCATTTCTTTGTATATTTTGGTTGTGTGTCATATTTGCCATGTGCAACTTCAAAGCCTTCAAAGCAAATCAAAATGTAATTGTCTACGACGAAAACACAATTAAATTGTTAATCGCGATAATTTGAGTGAGAATTAATCGTCATGTAAAATGTAATAATAAACTACTCCCAAGTAAGCAAGCAAACGTAAACGTAAACGCAAACGCCGAGAACAGAACGGTCTCTACGCAATTCAAGATCCATTGATGAGACCCAGATAGTGAGCCAGACACAACTTCAGTCACACACGCGCGAACACATACACAAGCAGCGCACACACACACACACACGCACACACACACATGCACACTGTGGGAATACCGACACATTCTTGCAATTAATTATCACCGATGCAACAATAATTAATTAAAAAAAATAAAGATATGATTTTAAGTTAATTATTGATTATGTTAATTGAGTCAGAGCGTAATTAAGTAATTAAGATGAACGTTCAGCGTGCTGCTAATTAGGTGGGGGGTTTGGAGCAGGAAGTTGTCTGTTGATGTGGATCACATTGGGGGCCAAGAGGGGGCACTGTTTCACAAGAACACTTCATCTGATGGTTGCAACCGTCAGGTCGCAGTTACTATCAAAACCTCCACCGGCTGTCAGTCTGTCTGTCAGTCAGTCTGTCAGTCACACGTCACACTTTTGCCCTTCTCATATCTCCACCACCGTTGCCCCGATCCATGCCATAATTTGCACACACACCCCTTGCCTGCCAAACCACTACCTCCACCCCCCATTTCCCACAAGCCCCTCTTCTAGCGCCACCATGAGGCCGATTCTTGCAAAACAAATTTTTGGACACTGCTCCTACAAATTTTGCCCTGAAATCACGCAAATTGGTACACAGTATGTCTACAGTCATGTCATCAACATGGATCTGTCACATTTAGCGTCACCTTCATGCCGATATCTTTAAACACATTTTTGGACACTGCTCCTATAGATTTTGCCCTAAAATCATGCAAAGCGGTACACAGTATGTCTAGAGTCATGTCATCAACATGGATCTGTCACATTTAGCGCCACCATCAGGCCGATTTTTACATGCGACCTGACGGTCGATTATCTCCCGATTTAGGGAGTCTTTCTGGTATGTCATTATGTATTCAAATTGCACACTATTTAAAAAAATAAATAGCAGATTTACAAGCTCATATATGAGTGAGTAGATCTGCAAGCATAGCAGAGAACAGAACAGCCTCTACGTGATTCAGAGTCCATTGATGAGACTCAGACATATATAGGCATATAGGCATCGCAGACAGCGATGTGACGTATTGTGAGCTTGTAGATCGGCTATTTCCAAATGGCTGAAATGTAAAGGGCTGTAGTGGGTAACAAAGTAGCTAAAGTTTTCAAATCATCGTAGTCGAGACAAAGCAGAATATTTGCTTCTGAGATGTAATGGAGTAGAAATAAAAGTACTGAAAATTGGAGATTGGAAATACTAGTAGGCTAAAGTAAAAAATACCTCAAGATTGTACATATAGGCACATTACCTGAGTAGATGTACTTTGTACTGTACACCGCTGGCAAGTTACCCCTGCTAAATTCCAGGACTTCAAAACAACAATACAAACAATAATTTGATGAACAAGAATCACGTCCAGCTGCTGTTTGTACGCTGTGCAGCTTAATCACTTTATCTGCTAAAGCGGCTGTTCTCCTCATCACCACACACACACAGACACACACCGCACACACGCACGCACGCACGCACGCACGCACGCACGCACGCACGCACGTGCACTAGGGCTGTCTTCGACTCAGGATTTATCAAGTCGATTCGAGTCGCGGGGGTTAATCCGACGCGTCGACGAATCGTTTATGTGTAAAAAAAAAAAAAAAAAAAAAAGTTGTGCTTTAATGACTGGAGAGGAGGCGCGACCGCGACGCATTGATAGAGTACCGGTACAACAGCTGTTGTAAACCACTATGATTGGTGGATTCTCTGCTTTGAAAACTGCCTGGTTGTAATGATTGTATGCCTCTCCAAGGCTAAAGGAACAGGGCTAAAGCGCTAGCATGCTAACGATTTAGCCCTGTTCCTTCAGGAGGAAAAACAACACCAAAGTAGGCTAAAGGTAACAATAATGTAACATCACTGCGTCGATGCAGAGCGGCACACGGCTGCATCACAATGCAAGCAAATTGTTATAATCTAAAACTTTTTAAGAAGTCCTCTACTCCACCGCAGTCCTCTGCCTTAGACCACCACCACAGAGCCACACCCAGCGAGTCAGCGGCAGTGAGTGAAAGTGAAAGCGCATCGCGCTGCTGCTTCTTGGTCAGCTTTAACAAGTAGAATAACAACAAGTCGACGCATTATCAAAGCGGTTAACTTCAAAATAAGAGCACCTTGTTATATGATCAAGGCAACTTTCAAGTCACGTGAACTGGTTTTATTTTTAAGTCTAGTTGCAAGCAGTAGGAAGTATGGACTAAATAGGAAGAACATGACAGTCCAGCGCTCTCATACCGCACCGGTGTGATAAAAAATAATATATTGTTGACGGCTCGACTCAAACAATTGGCGTCGATTCCAGGGGCTTAAAACGACGATTCGATTCGTCGAATTTTTGAAGACACCCCTAACGTGCACACACACACACACACACACACACACACACAGTCACACACAGTCACACGCATGCACGTGGCACGATCCGTTCTTATGAACGATTCGAATCACTTATGAACAACACATCACTAATAGCCACTAGACCATTACTGTAGTCACCAACAAACTATAGGCTACTGTACAATAAAATTGCCAAATTTTCAAATGATATATAGAAAGAGGTGAACATTGTGCGAGGCGTTGTGAGCTTTACGATCGGCTATTTGTGGAATGAGTCAAAATACCTCACCTCCTACATTCCAAGTGCTTGTCAATATGATTATTTGGGGGGGGGGGGGGGGGGGTCACGGCCTGAAAAGGTTGAGCACCACCACAGAGCTATGGAACGGGAACAATTCTCCACGGCTTAGCTGGTTCTGAAGAATTCATTCTTTTGAAAGAAGAAGAAGAAGGTTGAACAGAACGTCGGCGAGGTCAGAACAGAAAACAAGTTAAAAGAGAAGATAAAGTTCACATCGCCCACAGCGCTGCTATGCAGACAAACAGACAGGATTGACATGCTGTTCCACAACTGATCATTGTCTTTTTTTCTTCTTCTTCTTTTTTCTTCAGAAAAACTCTTTCAAAGTTGTTGTTTTTTGTTCAGAAAACTGAAAGTGTCAAAGTGTCTTGTCGTTCAAACACAGAACCCCTGCACAATCTGCTCCGTGTTTTATTTTATTTTTTCTATTTTCTATTACAATGTGCCCAATAAACTAAAACCAAAACTAAAACTTTTACCCGATGTGCACTGGGAGCCTCCCGGTGCACTGCGCCGAGAACACGTTTTCTCATGGGGGACAAGGGGACTTGAAGGAAAACACAGCACAAGGCTGAGATGTGGGCAAACACAACTAACCCTATTGCATGACGGTGTCGGGTGCATATCCTTGTCCCTACGTCCCCATTAGTCCAACTATACCTAACCCCAACCTTAACCCTAAACCTAACCTCAGTAAAACTATGCCTAATCCTAACCCTAAACCTAGCTCTAACCCTAAATCGGACTAATGGGACGTCGGACTATTGAGATGTTCCCTTGCATGACGTTGCTGTCTGTGTAGAAATGTAACCTCTTATTTTCATATTTTAACATTTTTATGTTTCTTTTTTGCGAGCTGGTACATCTGCAATTTTTTTAGTTGCCAACATATAAATGTGGTTACAGTGATTGTGATTCTACATGAACTACTTTAACTACTTTTAAAGTTTAACTACTTTAACTACTTTTACTTTAGGAACCCCCTCAAGGACCCCTGAGACTGTCACATAGAAGCTGTCTTTTTGAGATTCATCCGCAGGCCAGAGAGAAAATGCACAAAGATGCACAAAGATGGAATAGACCGTCACTCACAATTGAACTCTGTCAGGTGGTCTACAGTATCACTGCATCACAGATCATTGATTGATTGATTGATTGATTGATTGATTGATTGATTGATTGATTGATTGATTGATTGAAGACGTTATTTGAAGTTTGCATAGGAAAAGGTAAAGTTTCATGACAGTACAGTTCACTGGTACAATGTCAACTAAAAGGATGTACACCCCATGAAAAAAGCTTATGGCTTGTTTCAAGTGAAGTCCTTTTTAAACTCATATAACATTGAATGACAGGACAGATATAGAACACATTACTATGCAGAAGATATCATCAAAAACATGTTGTAAAATACAATGCAAAATTAATGGCATTTACAATACAAAGGTCAGGGGGAGGTAAGGAGAGGCTTTGTTTTCTTTTACCGGCAGGGTCTGTCTGTCTGTCTGTCTGTCTGTCTGTCTGTCTGTCTGTCTGTCTGTCTGTCTGTCTGTCTCACTCTCTCTCTAACTCTCTCTCAATCTCTAAGGCTTCATTCACACTAAAGGGTGATATATCTTCTCTGTGTCGTTTGAGAATGAGAGGGGCGGTGGGTCCAATTCATTCTCTATGGAAGTCACATGGTTTCATGTCTCTTCCAAGCCTTTTGGCCAAGAGACAAGACGATTCAAGCCAAGATGCTTGGAAGAGACATGAAACCATGTGACTTCGATATAGAGTGAATTGCCTCTCCCCTCCTCCCTCATTCTCAAACGACACGGAGAAGATATATGACGTTACTGTCTGTAGGAAGCCTCACACTCTCTTTCTCTGTCTCTCTGTGTATCTGTCGCGCACGCACGCATGTGCACGCACGCACGCACACACACACACACACACACACACACACACACACACACACACACACACACACACACACACACACACACACACACACACAAGCACTTAAACCAAACTGTTCAATATTCAGACGAGAAGCCAATTAAAATGTGTGTAGATATATTTGAATAAACATCAAATTACCGAGCAGCCAGACCGAATCCTTTCACAATAATTGTACTCGTATAAGCAGTTCAGGTGCCAATTAACAATCAACAGCACAAACGGTGGCAGTTCATTTCAGGTCAATATGTATGTTTTCATGGGTCTAACAATGTTTGTGATGTTTAATCATTATGTCCTTGTAGCACTATTTTTCAGAGCAAATGTGTGCAAGCGTGCGTGTGTGCGTGCGTGTGTGTGTGATTGAGTAGTGATGAGTGGCTGATTGACTATAACAGCTGGTGAGTGCTGACTGAGTGGCGTCTGAATGTGAGTGGTTGACTGTTTGGCAGAACCAGGTGGTGATTGGCTGGTGTTGATGGAACCAGGCTGGTGATTGGCTGGTGTTGATGGAACCAGGCTGGTGATTGGCTGGTGTTGAAGGACTCCACCATTAAAGCTGGCTGTCTCTGGTTTCACTGATAGCCTACCCTCCTCCTGTCAGCCTCCAACCGCTCCACTCCTCTGTGTTGTTGTTGTTTTTTTCAGTGTTTGACAGCATTTTAGATTTGTTGACAGAGGTTAGTGCAGTGGTTCTCAAACTATTTTCATGTCAAGGACCCCCGAACTGATATATCGTCGTTGTCGGTTGAAAACCTTGTACGTCCAAAACCGTTCTTTTTGTATTTTCCATTTTAAAAATGATTTGAACTAGTGAAAACAACCAATCGTGCGAGGCGTTGTGTGCTTGTAGATCTGCTGTTTTCACTACTTTTGTGCGACTGCCTTGTACGATGAAGCAGGGCTTTACTTTGCAAAAGAACATACAGATTTGAAACTTGGAGATACAAGGTTTCCACCCAACAACGACGATATATTTAGACCCCCCCCCCCCCCCCCCATCAGAAAATGTTTTGTTCCAGCCTAGGGACCTCTCTATTGCGATCCCCAACCTCTTTTAATTAATGGCTAATGAATATATTAAGCTTGTTGATCCATACCCCTCTACTGGAACCAACTCAGATTCTTTGTATTTTTGACTGACTGTATAATGAATTTTGATGTATAAGACTAATATCTATTGTAATTTGCACTTGACTTAAGTGGGTTGGTAGTTGTTGCTACACAGACAGATGAAGGTGTCGCTCCTACGTACATTATAAAATGTGACACTGTCTTTCCCCACAACATACAACGCTGAAGAAGGCTAACGCCGAAACGTGCCTGTTTGTTTCTGCTGCTTTGCAGCTTACCTTGACCAACTAAACTTAAAATAAAAAGTGCCTTAAATGGACCTGTCCTTGAGTGCTGGTGTTCTCTTTGAGAGTTCATGTATAGTTGTGCCAGGGACCCCCAAAAGAGAATATCTGTTTTGTTTTGTTTTGTTTTGTTTTGTTTGTTTTAAACAACATAAGATTTTCAAAATGTACAAGCTCGCAGCTTAGCACATATAGCCCTGTGAGCTATCTGCTGTTTTTAAATGGCTATAAAGGCCTAGATGGTGCAGTGCAAGTTAAATGTTTGTGGCTACAAGAGTCAATACTTTTCAAGCTGTTCTTCAGAACTTAAAGCATAGATTTGCGTGTTGCTTGCTTGGATGAGTCTGTAAATACCATCATTATAAGTAACCCTGTGAAGAGCTGCCCTAGATACTCCTCTAGCCTAAGGATACATTATTGCCTTAAACGCCTTTAGAATAACATTTCATTTACTTTTGGTGATATTTTTGTCATCTGAAATGTTTTAGTTTTAGTCTAGTTTTAGTCGACTAAATCTACAGTTGATTTTGTCGACGAATGTATTTTGGTGGGCCTTGATACCGTCTTAATGGCAGATGTTACACTTGGTTTTTCAGGCAAAGGAGAGAGAGAGAGAGAGAGAGAGAGAGAGAGAGAGAGAGAGAGAGAGAGAGAGAGAGCAAGGGACCCAGAGGCGGCAGTAGCGGAAATCGGGAAAAAAATCTACCCGGGTTTGAAGTTTTTTTTTTACTACATTTTTATCCCACGATTTTTGGAACCCATTTTTGTCACCTGGTGTCAATTGTTAAATATAATCTTGGGCGAAAAACTGAATATTTGGGAGCCTATGGGAGGGACTAGTGGAGAAGAGATCCAGTAGAACTTAGACAAGTCATCTGGGTGCACAGCTGCACGCGGGAAACCGAAAATAGCTGCTCTACAAACTGCCATTTCAATGCCATCACCGCCCAACATAAAATACTTTTTAGTCAACTAAATCAACTGTAGATTTAGTAAACTAAAAGCTTACGAAATTACAGTAGGTCAACTAAAACTAGACTAAAATATGACTAAAACTAAACAGAATTTTATTCAAAAGACTATGACTAAAACTGAATAAGTCAAAATCAGCACTACTTTAAAATTCAGAAGAGAACAAGATGTGAAGATGTGATGTGAATATAGAAACAAACAGAAGACATTATGTTCTTACAAGCAAAGATGACAGTTGCACTTCAACACACAAGAATCTAAAGTGGTTCTGTGGCGTCTGGACGGGCGTTCACGTTGTCTCGTAGCGAGTGGCCCACTTCTGGCTCCCCAGGCGCTGTTTGTCACATCACATGCAGTAGTAGTCGAAGAGGCCGTTGCATAATTGTCACTGGCAGAAACCTTGTATTTCTGTTTTTCAACTTTTTTATGATATTTCTTTCACAGATGAATGCCCTATACTAGGAGTGAACGTAGCCGATAGACAAAAGAGTCAAAAGAAAAATATATATTAGAAAACTGCCAGAAAGGGGTATTTGTAAAATACTGTATAGTATATAGTATCGTGGCTCCTGCCACATACAGTACATCTCAGTTTTTCAACTCCTTTATTTATTCTTTTAATAAATCAGTGCAATTGAACAGGAACGTGCAGAGAATGTTATGAGAGGCAGGGGCTGAAATTTCTAAAAGGGCCTTTTGGTCAAAATATTGAAAATAGCAGACCTCCAACCTCACAACGCGTCGCGAGCTTTGAGGTCAGCTATTTTCCGGTGCTTTATACCACACTGAACGATAATCAAGTCAACACTGGAGATGCGGCGTAATGGCATGGATTTCTACACAGAGAGGGCAATTCTTTCAAAAGAAGACGCTGCGTTCAGGTTCAGGAGAGTTTGGACAAGGCAATTCTCTTGAATGCTGCCTTCAGGTATGGCATAGCATTCTTTTCACCACAATAAAAACTGCATTCATTTTCTGGAGATTTTTGTAAAACACATTTTTGGACACTGCTCCTACAGATTTTGCCCTAAAATCACGCAAATTGGTAGACAAAGTCATGTCATCAACATGGATCTGTCCCATTTCCCATATTCCCTCCCGATTGGCTACGACTGCCTTCTAAAGTTTGTGTATGCGACGTGACGGTCGCTTATCTCCCGATTAGGGAGTCTTACTGTTGTCTCACGTGTGCACGTGCCTTCTATTGAACAACTTTTATGTCTGTGTGTGGGTTTTTACAAATATTGAATCAATGAAAAGTATATAAAAACAGTCCTTTTGACTTCCCAACTAACTAGCAGTCGGTCAAAACCACCTAACTCCAACTTGTGGAGTTATAGGTGAACATGTTTTTATAATGATCTCCACATTAATGGTCGAAAACCTCCACTTGAGCTGTATCTTTGTAAAGTGATGATAATATAAGGACACACATTCAAGTATCTGACAATGTATAGTAAGTCACCATACCAGCTTTGATGAAGCAGTATTGTTTTTCTTTTCTTTTCTTTTCTTTTCTTTTCTTTTCTTTTCTTTTCTTTTCTTTAAAAGTTAAAGCTTGTAGATCTGCTATTGTTGGCTAAAGTTCTCCCCAGAAAATAGGGATCCTAGGGTTAAAACATAAAACATAATACAATACGTGCGTGTGTGCGTGTGTGCGTGCGTGTGCTAAAGCGGCCTAGTAATCGCGCCTTTTGGTGTTGTTTTTCCGCATGGACCCTGGCCACTCTTTTCTCCCCGGGAATCTGGCAAGCGCTGCTCTGTGATACATGTCGTTTTAGTTCCGCAATCTGTCCTCAGCGATGCACCGTGGACAGTTGT
The DNA here is from genome assembly GCF_963921795.1 of Nannobrachium achirus. Classification (NCBI taxonomy): domain Eukaryota; kingdom Metazoa; phylum Chordata; class Actinopteri; order Myctophiformes; family Myctophidae; genus Nannobrachium; species Nannobrachium achirus. The sequence goes on along the minus strand of NC_137824.1, from coordinate 21,555,800 downwards.
GAAGAAAAACATTAAAAAAAGAGAGCTTGTATAGGCTATCTGCTATTGTTGAGCAGCCAACGTATAAAATATGGATCAAGTTAAAATGAGTGTGATGTTTTACTAACACATATAGCTGGGGACCCCCCCCTCCCCCTTTCTTGCTATGGTTTTGCTATCCTTGCTACTTTTCCCAGACACTATAGTTTTACGTGAGCACATGACTCTAGTGTGTGAGAGTGTTTGATCAAATTACCATGAGGTGGGTAATTCAGTGAGCTACTTTTTAATACAGAAATGGAGGCTGAAAGTAAGATCCTGGTCTATCGATTTTACCCCTGAGTGTCGGGGAAGCTTTTGATCAGACTTTTTTTTCCTACTTGCCAAATGAAACTGAGTGCAATAATACCCCCCAAACTCTAATGGGCTTTGTTACAGCTAACATCCCTGGCTAATAGGCTTTATTTGCTTTAATACATTATAATTGCTCTCTATAACTAAAAATAAATACATTGAAAACACCTTAAATGTTACATTTATTTTTGTAATGGTTCATTATTTTACTCAATAAGGACAATAAGGAATCTTTTGTATTCGTCGCATTCCTAAGACGAAAAAAAAAAGATTATAGTAAATTTACCCCCATTGATTCTGTCAAGTTTATTAAGTATTGATGGTTCAAGCGGTTAAATATCTAAAACACAAATTGACATGAATCCAAAATTCACTGATGATTGCGATGCCAAACGATGAAACTATGTGGAATCTACTGTATGAACAGGTTGTGGGGGTCCCTGCTTCATCTGTCTCTCAGCTAAGGGGTCCTTGAAAACGTTGAAGACCCCTGGTATAAGTTATAATTGTATTACCATACTTGTTGGTGCTGCTTTATACTGTACAGTACTTGAATAAATGTACTTGGTTAATCTACAACACTGCACGCCGCGTTGGAATGATTCAACGACGGCTTTCTCTTGACCGTGTACGCCATAAAGCCAACGCTGCTATTTCTGGAAGGCTGTGAAAATTAATGGCTCATCGTTTTACCTGTCATTACAGCATAATCTCTTGCATAAATGAAGAGATGCCCGGTCTTTTGGGAGAGCGGAGAGACTTAATTTATGGCAGGGGGAAGAATAAAGGCATGTGCTTAAAGAGAGGAGGAGGGGGGGGGGCAGATTATTGAGTGAGGGAAAGATAATCACGTTCATATATTCAAATCAGTAATTGTTCACAGTGGTAAAATATGCGGGGTGCTTAAGATTCCCTCGCCTCTCTCTCTCACTGGATGGACCGCCCTGAATTCGACAGGAACTTGATTGAGGGCGTTGTTTCCGTGCTCATAAATCTGCCATTTGTTTTGCTATAGAGGTTCGGGCAGCTAAGCGCCTCTCACGCGTGGCACGTACCGATCCGACTGTTATGCCCATAATACTGTATATAGAGATCTCTGTATCTGTCTGTCCTTGTACTTTCCTGATGTCATCAGTATATGCCCATGTGGCATGCGTGTATGCCCATATATGGAGATCTCTCTGTGACAAGTCCTTGCCCCTGTCAAAAGTTCTAACCGCTGCTTTCTGGTTGTGTCTGTATGTATGTACCGGTATGCATGCATACATACATGTGCATACCACTCCATGCATGCATGCATACTATACATGTATGTATACGTATGTATGTATGTATGTATGTATGTATGTATGTATGTATGCATGTATGTATGTATGTATGCATGCATGCATATATGTATGTATGCAGTGTACCGACAGAATGTATACTCATACTGTGAGAGTCAGAGAGGCAGGAATATACGGTATAGAGACATAAGTGGCGTTTCCATAAACCTATTCGAATTAGGGAAGCGAATTATCAGAAATACGCATTAAGACAAAGCGAATTTAGCATGTTTCCATTTGCGGGTCACGGGTGTCATTCGAATTAGCGACGGTCGCAAGAGTTGATTGGTTCAGACCGAACCTGAGCACTGCACCGTCTGCATGTCTGACTGCTGTGACTCGGTCGCTGTCTAGTAGTGGGAAGAAGGGATTATCAGTCATCATCATCATGGCCCCAAATAGCTTTTAAATATATTACAATTGGCGACGAGTCTCTTACGAAATTGGCAAGAGTTCCTCTCAATACATAAAGCTACCGGTTCACCGGGAAAACCGCGGTCGCGTCGCTGCACAGTGCAAGTTTCAGCGTCCTCTGGAAGGTCAGGTGGCCGATCTGCAAGCTCTCAACGCGGCGCGGAGACGTGGATGCGAGCTGCTGTGCCTGTGAGCTTGTAGATTGGGCACTTCAGGCACGCAACACCGTGGGATGAGGAAGGGTTCGCTCGCCACCGATGGCTTGAGGTGAAAACGGGAGGAATTTACACATGGTCCGTGTCACTCCGTGTGTAACAAACAACAGGTTTGTTTTGTGGGCTAACGCTATACCATGGACAAAGCGGCAGGGGAAATGGACCTAGAACGTCATAATCTATTCGCATTTATTGTCTGACCCGTTTCCATTCACTTAAGCGCATTTAGTTTATTCGATAAAGGCTCAAAATCCTCCTCCTCCAAGCAGATAACTTTTTTTGCGGATAATGAAAGTTTATTCGCATTTTGAAGTGTTTCCATAAAAACATTTTGCGCAAAAAGTGGCTTTATGGAAACGCCACTATAGACAACAGAGTATATTAAAACCAAATCTTTCCAGCAAGCAAGAAACAAGGAAACGCCTTCAATTCACAATTCAAGTAGCATTGGTGGTGACCATGAACCAATCTTCCAAGATGTCTTCAGGTGTCCTATTCTGAGTGTCTATACACCTTCACGTCTCGGGTCTTCCTCCATGAAGACATGAAGGAGCCACAACGACCTCGACTGTCAAATGATGAGCAATGGACAGTTCCCCTCATCTTACTGTAAGCAAATCTCCAGCTGCGTAACTAGCCAGAAACAAGGACACACAGACAAAACAAGATCTTGCGAGAACTTCAACTCATCCGGGAGAGGTAAAGACACGTTTGATCATTCACACAAGAAAGAAAACCTCATAATTATGTGATAAGGGTTTCATTGAGGTATCGACTCTGAAGAAACACCGGCATGTCCACACCAAAGAAAAACCTTTCCAGTGTAAACAGTGTGATAAGAGTTTCAGTCGGTTAAATAAACTGACGACACACCAGCGTGTCCACACAGGAGAAAAACCCTTTCACTGTAAACAATGTGACAAGATTTTCAGTCAGCCAGGTAACCTGAAGACACACCAGCGTATTCACACAGGAGAAAAACCCTTTGTCTGTACACAGTGTGACAAAGGTTTCAGTCGGTTAGGTTCTCTATACAGAATCACCAGCATGTCCATACTGGAGAGAAACCCTTCGTCTGTACACAGTGTGAAAAGGGATTCAGTCAGTTAGGTTTTCTGAAGAAGCACTGCTGTGTCCACTCCAAATAAGAGTTTAATTTATTTACCACATGACACGTCCAGTATAGCCATTCCAGGTTGAATAGTTTGTGCCAGGCCCCCCCAACCCCCTCCCCATACAAGATTAAAATGTTTCAGGTTAAAACTTTTGTATCGTGACATTTGGAAAATAGCCAATCTACAAGCTCACAACATGTTGCAATGCGTGTGTGTGTGTGTGTGTGTGTGTGTGTGTGTGCGTGCGTGCGTGCGTGGTCTGTGTGTGTGTGTGCTTGAGTGTGTGCTAGCGTGCGTGGTCTGTGTGTGTGTGTGTGTGTGTGTGTGTGTGTGCTAAAGCGGCCTAGTAATCGCGTCTTTTGGTGTTGTTTTTCCGCATGGACCCTGGCCACTCGTTTCTCCCCGGGAATCTGGCAAGCGCTGCTTTGTGATACATGTCGTTTTAGTTCCGCAATCTGTCCTCAGCGATGCACCTTGGACAGTTGTGAAGAAAAGGTTGGCCGAGGATAATCCCTCTCTGGGTTTACTAAAAAACACAACCAGATGGCGACTAATTAATGTAGAGAGAGAGAGACATGGCACGAACACACACACACACACACACATACATACACGCATGCATGCACGCACGCACGCACACGCACACACACACACACACACACACACACACACACACACACACACACACACACACACACATACATACACGCATCCATGCACGCATCCATGCATGCACGCACACACACACACACACACACGCACGCACGCACGCACGCACGCACGCACGCACGCACGCACGCACGCACGCACGCACACACACACACACACACACACACACACACACACACACACACACACACACACGTTGTCCACTTGCAGGGGCGTCACAAGGGGGGCGGGAGTGGGACTGAGTTACTAGGGCCCAAGGTGGAGAGGCCTTAATTATTTTATACTTTAGCTATTGAAAAATAGCAGATATACAAGCTCACAGCGCGGCACCGACTGCTGCGCTGCAAGCTTGTAGATCTGCTATTTTTTAAAAGTCGTGAAAATGTGTGCAACTCTTTGAAAATATGTATTTTTAAGCAGACATTTTGAAACTCAAATTCACACTTCTGGGGGGTCCCTGGAACTAAATATTTTTAGTTGAGGATCCGTGGCCAAATACATATCATTTTGGGGTCCTTCACATGGAAAAGTTTGAGCACCACTGACATCTTAGAAGGATTTGAAATATTCAAAGATGTTCAAGATCGCAGCACTGCACTCGGTGCCGCGCTGTGAGCTTGTATTTCTGCTATTTTTCAATAGTTAAAGCACAGGGGCCCCAAAGTGAACTCTTGTACCCAGGGCCCAGAATTTGGTGCGACACCCCTGTCCACTTGTGTCTCAGAGACAAACGACATAATGTGGAAGCTCGTCGGAGGCTGATGAGAACAAACAGCAGAGGTCCAGGTGGTTGAACAAACCACACAGCCGTGCCAGGGCTCTGTGTATAGGCCTATACCAGGGGTGGGTGGGCAACTTTGATGATGGAGTGGGTTAGACCACTGCAGACAGAGGTGTCGTTTCATTTAAAGAGATAAAAATGAAACGAGAGTAAAACTATAAAGGCTGGCAAAAATGTGACCTCTTAAATTTAAACCTGTTAAAATATGAATAAAGATTCTCTCCTTTTTTTTGCCTGCAATGACATTTTAATGTGATTAAAGGGATAGATAGTTCACCCCCCAAAAATGTTCCTATCGATTACTCGCCCCATGCAGACTCGAAGGAAATCTTTATTATTTTGTCGCATTCTCAATAGTTTGAGGAGACTCTTTGTGTCTTCATATAGGGAGCAAAGCAGGCTCTTCGTGTCTCCATAGGGAACCACTGCTGACCATCAAAGAATAATGCTAGGCTCGTTTGAATGTGTGCAAAACTCGGGGGGAAAAACTAGTTTCGGTGATAAGGCCCGTCAGCAACATCGACCCGGATGTAGATCAAAATCTCGGGATATACGGGAATAGGCCTAGCCTGGCCTATAGCAGGAACCGGATGCAGTGTTCAGAGGCAGGACAAGAGCGAGGACTCGATTAAACAGCGATAAAACAATGATCTGTCAGATCTCTTCAATCGTAGTGAATGAGTTGATGTACTATATCGTCACTGTCGGGCAGAAACCTTGTATCTCCAAGTTTCAAGTTTGTACGTTTTTTCACCAAGTAAAACCCTGCTTCATCATACAATGCTGTCGCACAAAAGTAGTGAAAACAGCCGATCTACAAACACACAACGCCTCGCGGTGCGAGGCGTTGTGTGCTTGTAGATCTGCTGTTTTCACTAGTTTAGTTAATTTTTAAAATGATAAATACAAAACAAACGGTCTTGGACATACAAGGTTTCCACCCGACAACGACGATATGATTGCAGAAAAAAAGAAAACAAGTGTCAATAAGTGTCGACGTGAAATCAGATTAATCTGCAAGAGACATTTAGAGGTGGAGGAAATCTTATATTCTGAGGTGTCAATGTGAAAGCTATATGTGGGTGCAAAGTCAAGTGACATCCCCTGGCATCAAATCAAGTGTATATAAATAGGGGCACGCCGCTCAACGCGCGGCTCATGCTTCGTAGTTTTAGCAACTGCCAATTAAAATATAATCTGTTCTCCTTTCACTGAAGATAAATCAGTAAAGCAAAGACGAAGACAAAGACAAATCGTTAACATTCATCATTTCAACAACCATGTGTGGAAGAATCTGCTTTTATAGACCCGCCAGTGTGCCGCCTTGGCCAGAAAAGAAAACGGACATTCTGCGTATATTTAACCATCAACAGCTCAATCTGTCCACATTCTGTTATGGTCACATGTTGTGAACAAAGGCTATAACTTAATCATTTCATTTTGTATCTTCACAATCATTTTGCCCAACGATGTTTGGCTTATAGATCAAAATGTGTCGGTTTTATGTGTTTTACTTAATCTGAGGCTAGTGTAGTAATAATAGTCTGTTACAAAAACACAGTTTTAGAAATTGGTCGCCGACACCTCCCAAAAACAATATCTTGTGTTTTTGTTATACTTGGTTTTTCTTGTCTTTTTTTTATCACAATGTTAACATTTAGGTGGTTATTTAGAGCAGGGGTTCGTGGGTCGGGACCCCCAGGGGGTTCCCCACATAATGTTGTGGGGGTCCCCAGATGGCAGTGAAGTGACACTTTCAGAACTTTTTTAAACCTTTTTTAATACAGGTCTCAAAAAGAAGGAAAAGTAAAAGACCATTACAGCATCAAAAGTAATCAACAGACTATACTATAAGTACAAATTGTCAAATAACATGAGAAAGAAAAAAGAAAATGCAGATCTACAAGCTCTCAATGCCTCACAAATCTGCTATTTTCACAATATTTATCTGTGGAACCGAACATGTAATGCCTCAACTCCTACAATCCAAGTGCTTGTCGGAGTTCCCAAATATGATCATTTTGGGGGGTATATAGTTTCAATGTACAGATGATCATTTGTTATATTGTTTAGAGTTAGACTGATGCTTGTTTTTCCTGTGATTCTGGTTTACTGTGGCACTGCCACTCTTTCTCTGCATTTGTTGTACTGTATATGTTTACTGTTTACCTTGCTTATTGCAAGTCACTCTGGTTAAGGGTTTCTGCTGTATTTTGCTCTGTGGCTCCTAAGCAATGTTAAATTGAGTATATAGTATACTGTGAGTATATAGTACTGTAGCCCTGAAATAGATCCGATTCCCGATCTGGACGACCTTTGCCGCCTGTAACTCCTCATCTCTCCCCCCCTTTCCTGTCAGTCTACTGTCCTATCCTATAAAGGCATAAAAGCCCCAAAAAAAATCTTTAAAAGACAAGGTCATAACAATGACAACTAGAACTGCACTTTGTTGAGGTGCCAACTTGCGACTTGTGCACAAGTAGGCCATACATGGTCTACTTCACTACTTGTGCGCCTACAGAGCGCCATGAGGTGCGCTCACCACTGGCATCACCACTGGCAGTGCCAGTGACATCACCACTGGCCTCACCAGGAATGCTGGTCCCTCATTGGCTGTTAATGATGACGTTGCCAGAAATGCTGGTCCCTGATTGGGCTACGGTCTTAACCCTCCAAGGCCCAAATATAGAAATACTTGAAATAAAAAAATGAAAAAAATCAGATGGTGTTGTAGGAGTCCTAATAAGAGGAAAATGTAATGTTTTTTTCAAAAAAATGTTTTTGTAAGGTTTTATAGCCATAAATCATAAATCATAAATCATGCTCTAATTTACATATGGGGGATATTTTTCACAATAATAACATATGTACATGTTCTAGACATTCTAATGATCACCAAAAAAAATAGTACAGGCATTTTACTTTTTTGTGAGGAATAGCTTCCATGAAAAAGTGAGATGTTGTTCGTCAAAACTCTGGAATGTCAGCGGGTGTGGCGGGTGTGAATGTCAGCCCCTGTGGGGGGTATTTATATGCAAATATTGTGGCCAATGGCATTGTAATACTAAACAATAGAATCCAATGGTGATGTTTAGGCGGTAGGGGGAGCTAAAATAAAATGATTTAAACCTTTTTTTGGATAAAATACAAACGTTGTAATATTACAACAGTGGGCTCTAGAGGGTTAAACACTACCGGTACCTACCTACCTACCTACCTACCTACCTACCTACCTACCTACCTACCTACCTTCCTACCTACCTACCTACCTACCTACCTACCTTCCTACCTACCTTCCTACCTACCTTCCTACCTACCTACCTACCTACCTACCTACCTTCCTACCTACCTACCTACCTACCTACCTACCTACCTACCTACCTACCTACCTACCTACCTACCTACCTTCCTACCTACCTACCTACCTACCTACCTACCTAACCTTTTACCTTTTCATTTGTCAACTCAAGGTTGTAAAAGTGTCATGAATGATTCAGATTATAGGATCATGTTATTATAATTTTTTTACTTCAATCACAAACATTTATGACGATATTACAATGGCAACTGTCGTGTGCGTGTGTTAAACATTAATGAAGCTGTTAAAATGGGAACGCATAATAGTAGCTGATTCTCATATTGTGTATTGCAGAGGAAAATGGATGTATATTATTAAGCTTATATTATGTTGGAGTAGATGTAGTGGTGGACTGGACAGCAACAAAGTACATTTAGCTGTAGCCCTACTTTTGCTTTTTGTGTGTGTGTGTGTGTGTGTGTGTGTGTGTGTGTGTGTGTGTGTGTGTGTGTGTGTGTGTGTGTGTGTGTGTGTGTGTGTGTGTGCGTGCGTGCGTGCGTGCGTGCGTGCCTGCGTGCGTGCATGCGTGTTTTGGATACTTATGACTTTCACTATACATTTCAAAGACAAATATTGGGCTTTTGACTCCACTACATTTCTAGGAATGAAAAAGAAAAGAAGAGAAAACTAGCCTTATGAATTAACCACTTGAGCTCTATATTTCAAATATGATGAAAATATCAACAACCTTGTGTGACCTTGTATTTATATGACAACCTCGCAAGTACTGATGTTATCATGCTGGTTATGTACAGTATATACCCAGCGGTGTAAAGTGTACAGTTACTACAGTAGGCTACTGGTTCCCAATGTATGTATGAATGAATGGACCATTTGTAAAGCACTTTGAGTTTGCAACTTGCTTAGAAAAGCACCATAAGAATGCAACCCATTATATTATTGCAAAACAGGTATTACTTCAACCCCAAATGTACATTGTACAGTATTTGGATATTTGAAAATGGCAGCTCTCAAGTATATTTTGATGCCAATACTTTTGTACTTTTATTCAAGTACATTTTGAATACAGGACTTTTACTTGTATCGAGCATTTCTAGATTGTGGTATTGATACTTTTACTTTAAGTAAAAAAATGTGAGTAGCCTATATACCATTTTGTCCTTGTGTAATCACAAGCTATCTTATTTTATATAGCACACTACACAAGTGTTTTACCACACTGTTGAGGAGATTGGAGCATACTATTTTCACTGCCTACTGGCTGTCGTATTGTTGAACATGACAAATAAAACGATTAACTTCAAACTTCTTTTTTTTCCCCCCCACCTACCCCTTGGAGATTTTAATCTTGGCTGACTTCTACTTTTCCGCCAGTAGGGGTCGCGTGTGGACTGTGGCTTGCACAGATGTACACTGAAAAGCAACGTCTCCCCCATCTCTCTCTCTCTCTCTCTCTCTCTCTCTCTCTCTCTCTCTCTCTCTCTCTCTCTCTCTCGCAACGTCTCCCCCATCTCTCTCTCTCTCTCTCTCTCTCTCTCTCTCTCTCTCTCTCTCTCATATAGTAGTGGTATTGTGTGTGTCTGTGTGTGCGCGCGTGAGTGTGTTGCGTGCGCGTGGCTAGGAGCAGCAGAGATAATAACGCCACACACTACCACTGGGTGTAATTATAGCACAACGCACAGCCTTGAGAGAGTATAGCGCATGAATGGTGAAATGATTCACCGCATACATATCACAGCATTTGCATGCATTAAAGGCACCAAGACCACCTCACCAACAAGTCAACAAGTTACATACCTATTCATGGCATGACTTGTTTCCTCCAACTAGTGTAAAGACAAAAAACGAGGACTTTTTCCCCCTGTATCCAACATGACGTGCATGGAAACAGCATTATTATGTGTGTGTGTGTGTGTGTGTGTGTGTGTGTGTGTGTGTGTGTGTGTGTGCGTGCGTGCGTGCGTGCGTGTGTGTGTGTGTGTGTGTGCGTGTGTGTGTGTGTGTCACTGTCACAGTGTGTGTGGTATTAATACATTTTGCTGCCTAGGCTATAATATTATAATCATTGAACTGAATGCCTTTTCAGTTCCATCCATGTCTGTTGGGTTTTGGGGGGGGTTTTCTCTAGCTCTCACAAAAAAAAAAGCAGCCCCCCGAGTCTTTTGTCTCTGTGTATAGTCTAATCTTCACTTCGCACACTGAGAGAGAGAGAGAGAGAGAGAGAGAGAGAGAGAGAGAGAGAGAGAGAGAGAGAGAGAGAGAGAGAGAGAGAGAGAGAGAGAGAGAGTCTGACAGAGAGTCAGATGGGAGGGGGGGGGGGGTCGTTGGGGGCGGGCCCGCCGCGTTGACGGGCGTCGCCGCGGTCCAATCGGGAGGGGGCTGCGGGCTTGACGGACGGCCGAGGGGAGGCGCGCTGCGGAAAAAGCCAACAGTCGAGTGAACAGCGTTCAGTGTCTGTGTGGATGAGGAGGAGGACCAGGGTACCACAGAGGAGACAGAGACACAGAGAGACACACAGAGAGACAGAGGGGAAAGATAAAGGGATAAGTCCGAGAAAACACCTTATTTGAAGCTATTTAAGGACTAACCAGAAAGGAACGGAATACATCTCGTGCGTATTGAGTGGATTATACTTTTTTTTTCATGCCTTTTCCCCTGAAACTGAGATATCTTCTTGTTTTATTTGACTTTTATCCACATCACTCCAGACCAGCAGCAGTGTTATAGGCTGATACTGCGCCTCTCTGGAATGTTGCGCTGAATAGACTTGCAGTGTGTGTGAGAGTGCGTGAGTGAGAGAGGGAGAGAGAGAGCAGTTTGCTGCTGCTGCTGCTGCTGCTGCTGCTTTGCTGGGGAGAAGGGGAAAAAAGGTCGCCTTTTTTGGTTGTTGGTGCGGTAATCAAAGCCGCACAGGCACAGCACAGGCAGATCAAAATGCCTCTTGTTTTTGACGGGACTATATGATGATGATGATAAGTGAATAAGGACAAGCCATTTGTTTTCCTTCCCTCGGAGCTTCCACATTATTTCTGGGCTGGACTTTTACGCGTTTCTGTGCGGGACTTTCTTTTTTTTCCTCGGGACTATAAATGCGGTGATGGGAATAGTGGACGCTTCATCGAATCAAAGAGGATAACAGCAAGAGAGAGATTACATTTTATTTCTTCAATTTTAGGGCTATTCCTTTCTTTCTCTTTCACAAGTGCACTTTGCGTGGGGAAGGTGTTTTTATTCGGCTGATGTGATGTTCGTGCTGCTGATGCTGACGGTCCTGTGCGTCACGGACGGCGCGCTCTCGCAGATCCGCTACTCGGTGCCGGAGGAGGCTCCGCACGGCACGCTGGTGGGGAACATCGCCGAGGACCTGGGGCTGGACCTCACCAAGCTGGCCGAGCGGCGCTTCCAGGTGGTGCCCGGGTCGCGCACCCCTTACCTGGAGGTGAACCTGGAGAACGGCGTGCTGTTCGTCAACGAGAAGATCGACCGCGAGCTGATCTGCAAGCAGAGCGCCAGCTGCCAGCTCAACATGGAGGTGTTCCTGGAGAGCCCGCTGGAGCTGTTCCGCGTGGAGATCGAGGTGGCGGACATCAACGACAACCCGCCCGCCTTCCCCGAGACCGACATCACGGTGGAGATCTCGGAGAGCGCCGTGCCGGGCACCCGCTTCCCGCTGGAGAGCGCCTTCGACCCGGACGTGGGCTCCAACGCGCTGCGCACCTACGACATCACCACCAACAACTACTTCTACCTGGACGTGCAGACGCAGACGGACGGCAACAAGTTCGCGGAGCTGGTGCTGGAGAAGCCGCTGGACCGCGAGCAGCAGGCGGCGCACCGCTACGTGCTGACGGCCGTGGACGGCGGCCAGCCGCCGCGGACGGGCACCGCGCTGCTGGTGGTCAAGGTGCTGGACTCCAACGACAACGTGCCCGTGTTCGACCAGCCCGTGTACACGGTCAGCCTCGCGGAGAACGCGCCGGTCGGGACGCTGGTGATCCAGCTGAACGCCACCGACCTGGACGAGGGCCAGAACGGCGAGATCGTCTACTCCTTCAGCAACCACATCTCCGGCCGCGTGAAGGATCTGTTTAGCATCGACGCGCGCACCGGGCGCATCGAGGTGCGTGGCGAGGTGGACTTCGAGGAGAGCGGCTTGTATCAGATTTTCGTCCAGGCCAAGGACCTGGGGCCGAACGCCGTGCCCGCGCACTGCAAGGTGCTGGTGAAAGTGACAGACCTGAACGACAACGCTCCGGAGATCACCTTCAGCACCGTGACCGAGTCGGTGAGCGAGAAGGCGGCGCCCGGCACCGTCATAGCGCTGCTGAGTGTGATGGACCGCGACGGCGAGGACAACGGACAGGTGCACGTCGAGATCCTGGGCGACGTGCCGTTCAAGTTGAAGTCCTCCTTTCAGAATTATTTCACCATCCTGACGGACGGGCCGCTCGACCGAGAGCAGGCGGACTCGTACTCCGTGACCGTGGTCGCTCGGGATAAAGGCGCGCCCTCCCTCGCCACCAGCAAGTCAATTAAGGTGCACGTGTCGGACGAGAACGACAACGCGCCGACGTTCACGCAGTCCATCTATGATGTGTATGTGACCGAGAACAACGTGCCGGGGGCGTACATCCACGCCGTGACGGCTCTGGACCCGGACATCGGCCAGAACGCTCTCATAAGCTACTCCATACTGGAGTGTGACATCCAGGGCATGTCAGTGAAGACCTACGTGTCCATCAACGAGGAGACGGGCTACCTTTACGCCCTGCGCTCCTTCGACTACGAGCAGCTGAAGGACTTCACCTTCACGGTGCAGGCCCGGGACGCCGGCGGGCCCGAGCTCTGGTCCAACGCCACGGTCAAAGTCATCGTGGTGGACCAGAACGACAACCCCCCCTCGGTACTCGCCCCGCTGGGCAAGAACGGCACGGCCCGGGAGCCGCTGCCCCGCACGGCCGAGCCGGGCTACCTGGTGACCCGCGTGGTGGCCATGGACGCCGACGACGGCGAGAACGCGCGGCTCTCCTACAGCATCCAGCGGGGCAACGACAACGGCATGTTCCGCATGGACTGGCGCACGGGCGAGCTGCGCACGGCGCGCCGGGTGTCCGCCAAGCGGGACCCGCGGCAGCTCTACGAGCTGCTGATCGAGGTGCGGGACCACGGGCAGCCGCCGCTCTCCTCCAGCGCCAGCGTGCTGGTGGTGCTGGTGGACAGCGTGGTCATGGAGGGCCGCGGCCCGGGAGAACGGGGTGGCAGCTCGGCCAAGGCCAAGGACGGGGCCCTGGACCTCACGCTCATCCTCATCATCGCGCTGGGCTCCGTGTCCTTCGTCTTCCTGCTGGCCATGATCGTGCTGGCCGTGCGCTGCCAGAAGGACAAGAAGCTCAACTTCTACACGTGCCTGACCAGCGAGTGCTGCCTGGGCTGCAGCTCGTGCTGCTCGCGGCAGGGCCGCGCGGCGGCCCGCAAGAAGAAGCTCAGCAAGTCGGACATCATGCTGGTGCAGAGCGCCGTCAATGTGAGCGGGCCGGTCGGCACGGCCCAGGTCCCCGTCGAGGAGTCCGGCACCTTCGGCTCCCACCACCAGAACCAGAACTACTGCTACCAGGTGTGTCTGACGCCGGAGTCGGCCAAGACCGACCTCATGTTCCTGAAGCCGCGGAGTCCTTCCAGGAGCACGGACACCGACCACAACCCGTGCGGGGCCTTAGTGACAGGGTACACAGATCAGCAGCCAGACATCATATCAAACGGCAGCATTTTATCAAACGAGGTAAGAGTCGCTCTCATCCACACTACGCAACAAAATCCCCACTGTAGCTCGAGCCCGAGTGTACAAATGTTCACACTATCAGATTAAAAGAACATCGAGGGCCTTAGTTAGTGTGTATAAATCTATCCCACATTTCCCATTCCCAACCCCCCAACCCCCAGCATTTGTGATAGCTTAATAATCCATAAATCACAGCCGTTATGCCTGGATTGTGTTACTACATGGCTGAACAATGGAAGCCTGTGCTTGACACACAGCTCTGTGGGGGACGATCGCATTTAAAACGTCCCTAACATGATGATATAGCTGCAGGAAAATAAATGAGAGCTAAAGGCACATGATAGATCCATCGTTGATACACGAGCCATTTCCACGTCCCATGTAATATCCCTCAGTCTAGTGGCATGCCAGGCTTCAGTGTCATAACAAATGGCCTTGTTGTTTTGCATAACGCATAAGCCTGCAACATCCTCTCCTCCAGAGCGCCACTAAAGCAAACATGATGATGATTAGGCTACCGGTCGCTGACATGCTGCCTTTGGTGGCCCCCATGGGGGGCCCGGGGCCCCCTGGCTGCAACAGCCATGATTGCATGTTTATATGCCGCTGTACCAAAGCGTTTTAGTGCCCGGCCTCTAAATAACAAAATGGATTAAGACGCAGATAATAAGCATTAATAAGCATAACATAATGTGCCTTGGAGGCTGATGGTTGTGTGCGTGTGTCTGTGTGTGTGTGCATGTGAGAATGAGAGCGTGCATGTGGCATGCGCTGTAAAGGCCGGTCCCCTGTGAGAGAGAGAGGGAGAGAGAGAGAGAGAGAGAGAGAGAGAGAGAGAGAGAGAGAGAGCCAGACATTAAGCATCCCGGTCACGCTGTTGCTGACTGGCACTGGAACAAAGATGCGTGTGTAGCGCTGCCAGCACCAATAGGTGCAGCACTTCATCTCCAGTCTTGGCAACATATCTGTAGGGGAGGGGGGGGGGAGAGGTATACCTTATCCTAACCCCCATCCTCCCCCGTCAAAACACACACCCCTCACCAAAACCCCCTCCCCCCGTATACCTTTGATTACCGAACACGATTCATCCTCTTCCCATATACCTCACATCAACATGGCGCTTTGTGTGGGCTGTGTTATCACTGGTAGTGAATCCTTTTCTGTTCACTGTTGTCACTGTCGGGCAGAAGCCTTGTATCTCAGGTTTCATATAAACCAAGGGGTCTTCCACGTTTTCAGGTCAAGGACCCTTTAGTTGAGAGAGAGATGAAGCAGGGACCCCCACAACCTTTTCAGAGATTCTGTATAGTCTCATTTTTTGACAGCACTATCCTCAGTATATTTTGGATTCATGTCGATTTCAGATATTTAACCACTTAAACCGTCCGTCAGTACTTAATTAACTTGACCTGTCACTCTGTACTTAGTCTGCTCTTTTTCCCCTCTACACCAAACCTCTTTGCTGAAAATAGCCGATCTACAGTGAGCTTGTAGATTTGCTATTTTTGGCTAAAGTTCTCTGAATATATTATGGACGCTAGGGTTCAAGTGGTTGATATAAAAAAGAGAAAATAAGTTTCTATCACACAAAGATTTGGAAGACCCCCTGTAGTAACTCGTCCCGGACCCCCTGTTATATGTGAAACTGAATGCACACATGTGTTGTGCCACAGCAAATTCCTATGTGTATTACACAATGGCAAATAAAGGAATCTGAATCAGAAAACACCCACGATATAAATAAATATATATATTTCTTTCTTCTTTTCTGTAAAAGAAAAAAAACAAGTACACAGAAAATAGCCAACCTGCAAAGTCACAACGCGTTACGCACGGCGTCTCGTTGTGAGCACGCAGATCGGCTGGTGTCCTTATTATTGTACGTGAAAATTGCCCTGAAAAGATTGTCCTTGAAATCCACAAACACACCGAACCAATAAAACGGTATTAACAGGAGCTTGTGGGCTAAATAACACTACATCCATTGGAATACAGGGTTACAGGGAGGGAGGGGGGGGGGCATCCACACAGAGAGGGACGATTATGCTAATCATGTTATGTAAAAGGCTGCCGAGCGGAGCGTAAGCCGAGGAAATAACGCTTCTCCTTCTTGTCTTGCAGAGCAAACAGCAACGAGCTGAGCTCAGCTACCTGGTGGAGAGGCCGCGCCGCGTCAACAGGTAAATATGTTCACCTGTTTCTGGGATAACCTTCGTTTTCTAAAGCACTGGTTCAGGGGGTCCCCAAATTATTTTTTGGGGGGGGTCCCCACTCCCCAGATGATTAACTTAATGTGCAACGTTGTTTTCTCGCTCAACAGTAAACAGACCACCATAAAGTTTAAGTGTATAGAGAGTATCCTCACGTTTCTAAAGTGACAATTTAAGGACTTTTTAATACCTCTGAAATGACAAATGAAACATTGGCCAAATTGTCAAATATTAGAGGCAGAAATTGTGAAAATAGACTATCTATATGCTCACAATGCCTCGCAACGAGAGGCGCTGTGAGCATGTAGATCTGCTATTTTCTCAATAGAACTATGTTATACAAAATGTAATGCCTCAACTCTTATAGTGCTCGTCAGGTTGGGGGGTCCCCAGAAAATATGATTATTTTGGGGGTCGCGGCCTGAAAAGTTTAGGACCACTGTTCTAAGACACTGGCTCTCAACCTTTTCAGGCCCCGACCCCCCAAATAATCATATTTTAACTGGCGACCCCCCCCCCCCCCCCCCCCCCACACACACACACACCCTAATGAGCACTAAGCGTTGAGGCATTTCATTGTGTATAACACAGTTGTGAAAATATTATTTTCACAAAATTATTTTCACAATTTCTGCCTCTATATTTGGTTGATGTTTAATCTGTAATTTTAGAGGTATTACAAAGTGAGCCTAGTGTACAATGAACATTTTGCGTGGCACGAGTGCTGTGCTGAGAGCTTGTAGCTCTACAAGCTCGCAGCGCGGCTTGTAGAGCTTGTATATCTATATAATGATTAAAGTGGTCACAAATCTAAAGTGACACAGATTTGTGTTCAGACCTAAATGGGTTAATGGTGGTGATGATGATGATGATGGTGAAGGTGAAGGGGGTATACTGTCTAGGCCAGGAATAATGGCCCATTATGGGGCAGTTAGAAAGTAATTGATTATTGCCTGTGTTGTTAGGAAGGAGCTACTGATCATTATTGACCAGTATTGATCATACCCTGCGTTGTGTTTGTGTTGTGTTTGTGTTTGTGTTGTGTTGTGTTCAGTGGTGTAAAGTACATTTACTTAATTAAGTACTGTACTTCAGTAACATTTTGAGGTATTTGTACTTTACCAATCCTTTTACTTCTACTCCGATACATCTCAGAGGCAAATATTGAACCTTTACTCCACTACTGTTATATGACAACTTTAGTTACTAGTTGCTTTGTAGATTTTGATTTTAATGCATTACAAATCATTTGGTCAGTTTGAAAATAGCCGTAACTACAAGCTCAGTGAGCTTGTAGATCTGCTATTCTCAAACGATCTTTATACATTTTAAACATTGGAAAAGTGACATTCTGTCAGTAGTGAGTACTTTCTACTTTTTGATGCCAATACTTTTTTAACTTTTACTCAAGGAAATCCTAAATCACAGGCTTTTACACAGTATTTCACAGTGTGTCTACATTGCTGTATTGATTCCTTAACTTAAGTCAAACATTTGAGTAAATCTTCCCACCCCTGCTTGTGTTGTGGTGCAGCTCGGCCTTCCAGGAGGCGGACCTGGTCAGCTCCAAGGACAGCGGTCACGGGGACAGCGAGCAGGGTGACAGTGACCATGACGCCACCAACAGGGGACACTCCTCTGGTAAGTTCCCCCCACACATCGCGGTCAGCTGTCTCATCGTGTGTGTGTTCTGCGCTAAGTGGTCAATACACAGTGTCAGGGACATGATGGGCCCCTGATTCAGCCCGGGAAAAAGAGTTGGAGAGGCCCTCATTGCACACTATAGAGAGAGATCTCTCTCCATAGCGCTGCTGCTACTCAAAGATTTGCCATTTCAGATCGTGACAAGTGACAAGCCAGTGTGCCAATTACATGAGTTATATTTCGTCGTTGTCGCGAGGAAACTTTGTATGTCCAAAACCCTTTGTTTTGTATTTATCATTTTTAAAATGATTTCAAACTAGTGAAAACAGACGATCTGGCCGGGAATGAACCGGCCGTTCGGGAGTTGTCCCGCTTTTCCCAATGGCCAGCACGTCCCTGCACAGTGTAGGAGCCAAACTGGGTTAAATGGTATTTGGGCACTGATTGAAGGGTGATTGATGGAGGCACCACATTGGCACCTCGTTTCATGGGAGTGTCTCTGTGGGTGGCCTCAAGAGGTGACAAAAGACAGTTCTCCCATGATCACCTTCAAGGCTGGTTGTGTCCATGGAGGTATAGGGTGAGCTGGGGGAGAGACACTTTTGTTGACCGCACTATTGCACTTTCGCTTTTAATTCGCACTTTCATCATTGCATTTCTTGCTCACTGCTAAAACTAACCTTCTTCCACTTCAGGGTTTTGCCCTGATGTAGCGATACAGGGGGACGGTCAGTGTCGTTTCTTATTGGCGGTGCTAAGTGTGTGTGATGGCCTTATTGTTCATATTAGAGAGGGCAAAAAGAGTGAAAAGAGAAGAGAAAGAGGAAAAGACTGCTAAATCACAAAGATACGCGCACACACACCGTGCCTCTGTGTCTTGTGTGTGTGTGTGTGTGTGTGTGTGTGTGCGTGTGCGTGCGTGCGTGTGTGTGGCATGTGCGCACATGGACTCACATGAAAGCGGTGCACACGTGTGAACAGCGAAGAATTTAGTGTCAAATTTGAAGTGTCACATACATCACTGGGTTTACACAGGTGTAAAAAGAAGTGGGTGAAGAAAAAGAAAAAGATGCATGGTTTTCAGGAAAAGGCAAAGAAAAGCAAGCTAGGGTGTTCTAGGTTTTGCCTGTGTGTATTTTCACGTTTCCTCTGGTAAGCTGGCAGTTGGCCGGTCATTATTCGAGACATTTCGCAATTATTTTTTGGCAGAAAAAAATCAGCGTTGGGAGCTGTTAGATAAGCTATTTTCACTAGCTTGGTGCAACACTCTTATATGAGGAACTAGTGTGCTGATTTGCAAACAAACAGAAATAGTTGTAACATGGAGATACAAGGTGTCTGCCTGACATCAGTGCCATGTATGTAGCAGGCGTATGTATACACAGTGCATGCATGCATGATGTTTAGAACAGGGGAACGTTTTCAGGCCAAGGACCCCTTAGTTGAGAGAGAGATGAAGCAGGGACCTCCACAACCTTTTCAGAGAATAGTTTCATTGTTTGACAGCACTATCCTCAGTATATTTTGGATTCATGTCAATTTCAGATATTTAACCACTTAAACCGTCAATACTTAACTTGACCTTTCACTCTGTACTTAGTCTGCTCTTTTTCCCCTCTACGCCAAACCTCTTTGCTGAAAATAGCCGATCTACAAGCTCACTGCGAGGCGTTGTGAGCTTGTAGATCTGCTATTTTTGGCTAAAGTTCTCGGAATATATTATGGACGCTAGGGTTTAAGTGGTTGATGTAAAAAAGATAAAATAAGTTTCTATTACACAACGATTTGGAGGACCCCCTGTAGTAACTCTGAGCACCCCCAACAGGGGGTCCCGGACTTAGAAGGCTTAGAAGTTTTATGTAGCATCGTCATACGCAGCGGGAGTGTGCATGTTTGTAGTCTGTCCATGTAAAACACCCCTATTTTTATGCAGCCTGTGTCGTGCCTCCACCATCATTACCATTTGTACTGATAGGAGAAGTGTTTAAAAAAGATCACCGTTTCCATTTGGCAAAAGGACAGAGACAGGGTCGCGAGGGAAAAGTGCTTTGGCGAGACTACAAGTGGGCGGTGTGAAAAAAAAAAATGAAAAAAGAAAAGAAAAGTCAAATTCAGTATTTTAATGAGCTGCTGGAATGTGACCTCTGCCAAAACACAGCTCTTTAATGCTTGAACCCCAGCATCCCTATTATTCGGCAATCGGCAGACATAGCAGATCTACGAGCAAATCTGCAAGCTCTCCTCGCCGACAATAGCTGATCTACCAGCTTGTAGGTCGGCTATTTTCGGCCAAAGAGATTCGGTGTAGAGAGGGAAACGAGCACACCAAGTACAGTGCAACTCAGGTCCAACACAGGAGTAGACAGTACAGGTCCTTAGTGGGTAACACTTGAACATGATCATTCATTGATTGTGCGCTTGTCGATCGTCTGTGTTTTTTGGGGAGGAGATTTGGTGGAAATAGCCGATCTACAAGATCGGCTATTTCCACTATCAATGTTCTTTTTTTAAGTATAAAGTTGTCAAATATGTTAGTAATTTCTTTGTATATTTAGGTTATGTGTCACGGCTGTCACGTCTACCATGTGCAACTTCAAAGCTTTTAGAGGTATTAAAAAGTCCTTAAAGGAGCCCAAAATGACTTTTTTTCTATTGATTACTCAGGCCATGGAGAGTAGAGTTCAATAATATTTTTTGGTTTTTGTCACAAAAATGTGATAACAATAAATTTACCCCCATTGATTCCGGATGGTGACCCGTTTCGAAACGGGTCACCATCCGGAATCAATGGGGGTAAATTTACTCGAATCAAAATTTTGTCTTAGTAATGTGACAAAAACCAAAAAATATTATTGAACTCTACTCTCCATGGCCTGAGTAATCAATAGAAAAAAAGTCATTTTGGGGGTGAACTACTGTCACTTTAGAAATGTGCATAATAATACCCTCTATACACTTAAACCTCATGTCGGTTTGTTTACAGTTGAGTGAGAAAACAATGTTGCACATTAAGTTAATCATCTGGGGACCCCCCAAAATAATTTGGGGACCCCCCTGGGTGGACCGACCCACAGGTTGAGAACCACTGGTTTACAGGGTATTGTTACGGTCCTTTGTTGTCAATGGCCAGTACACACATTGTTTTCCATTTTTAGAGGATAAATCGTGAAATTGAGACAAAGACAAATCATTAACATCCATGATTAAAGGACATTTTTGCTTCTATAGACTAGCCAGCGTGCCGTGCCGCCTTGGACATTCAGAGTATTATCAACCGTTCTCTGATTCATTGCAACAGCAATATGCCCACGTTCTGGTCGGGTCACGTTTTGTGAATAAACTCTTAAAGGACATTTTGCTTCTATAGACTAGCCAGCGTGCCGTGCCGCCTTGGCCAGTAAACAGTGGACATTCAGAGTATTATTAACCGTTCTCTGATTCATTGCAACTGCAATATGTCCACGTTCTGGTCTGGTCACGTTTTGTGAATAAACTCTTAATCATTTCCCAGCGCGGCAATATTTTTGTCCATCGTGGTTTGGCCTTATATAGATTAAAATCTGTCCGTTCTATGTGTTTCTTGGATTTTATACTAGTCATGTACTGTAGTCTTTTTGTTGTGTTTTAAGCGTCAGTGAAATTAGTCGCTGTGCACATCCCTAATCCATGTGGCTTAAACACCCCCCAAATTTAAAAATTGTTAGGTTAGACACAGCTGTATCTTTTCTCTGTGGACGTTGAGTATAATGTTAACCACTTTGTACACCAAAACATCGCATTGTGAGCTTGTAGATCAGATATTCTGTCCTCCCCCCATCAGAATATCGTCGTTGTCAGGTGGAAACCTTGTATGTCCAAGACTGTTCGTTTTGAATTTATCATTTTAAAAATGAACTAAACTAGTGAAAACAGCAGATCTACAAGCATACAACGCCTCGCACCACGAGGCGTTGTGTGCTTGTAGATCGGCTGTTTTCACTACTTTTGTGCGACAGCCTTGTATGATGAAGCAGGGCTTTACTTGGTGAAAAAACGTACAAACTTGAAACTTGGAGATACGAGGTTTCTGCCCGACAGTGACGATATGCATGCTATGGGGTTCTTAAATTGAGCAGTCGCGAGGAGGACATATGGGGCCCACACACTTTAAGGACTGGATAGGATTCAAAGCTTCCCCTTTTTGACTTCCAAGTCATTTCCCCCGTCTATGAGGTGGGAAATCTGGGACATTTCGGGTGTATTCAACGATCTGACATGCCGCCAGTGTGATAGCTCAGTCCCTGTCACTTCCTTGCCACCTCTAGTGTGAACCTTTGCTTTATTCACCCAATGGACCAGGCCCAGTTCTTTTTCTTTTTTATTTCTTCACCTTACAAGCCTGTGAGGTTTGCAAGATCATCTGAGCGTTCCGCCGGAAAAAAAGGGAATCTAAAGCATTTGTGTTGGAGTGTTAAAAAGTTATATTAAACATTCTGGCTTTGACTTTTTCACCATCGCCCACTTGTAGTTTCGCCGAAGCACATTCTTTTTTTTTTCTCGCGACCCGCCAGTCGCCTTTGGCAAATGGAAACGGTGATCTTTTTAAACACCACATTTATGTCCTACTTTATCACGCCAGAGAAGAGTTGTTAACGAGCAGTTGGAAGCGACCACAGAAACCGTCTGGCCTTCGCCTTCGTTAAATTGGTGAACCAGTGAACGTGACATGTCACTTGGTTAAGATATTTAGGACATTTATGCAGACTACGTGTGTAATGTTTATTTCGCCCTTCTGAACTGGGGGGAGAGCATGTGTGTGTGTGTGTGTGTGTGTGTGTGTGTGTGTGTGTGTGTGTGTGTGTGTGTCACACACACGTCACGTGGCTATTGCGGTTCATTCACGTCGACGTTCCCCGGGCCATTTTGTGTGACAAACGCATAACTTTCAAATAGGTTTCAAAATGTAAAAATGAACGCGTGCAAATGAGCTTAGGGGCGGGTGTGGCGCGTGGGGAATGAAGCTATAAAGTTCATTTATTTGGGAGAGAGCTGTGCTCAAGCATCACGTTAACCCTCGCTACAACCATGTAGCCAGAGGAGGACACTCCACTTAATAGATCTTTTGGAGTCTCGGGCTGATTTGCATGCATTTGCATATTTGAATATTTAAATTAACGGCACCTGAGGAGATTATGTGAAACCCTGACCACTGATCCAAGATCTGTACTTATTTTCTAATTTCCAATTGCCGGGAATCGTTGTCCCAGAAACTGACTTTTTAAAGCACAGGATAATTCCTAGCGGTAAGCACCGCGGTCAGAAGAAGATTTAATTCATTCATGCAGTTGTTCTCAAACCTTTAATTTCAAGGACCCCCCTCCCCCACCCCTGTTTAATATGCATTGCAACACGGAACCCCATTTGATACCATTTTCCATCTCTGGGAACCCACTTTACAAGTGGGACCAAAATGGACCTGTTTGGTTCCACTTCCACTACACTTTCAGAGTCAAAGATCCGTAAATCCTCAAGGACCTGTGACCCCACTTTGAGAATATTCGCAGAAAAGGTTGTGGTCTTAAAGGAGTAGTTCACCCCCAAAATGTTTTTTTTATTGATTAATCACACCATGGAGACTTATTGAGTTCAATTGAATAATTGTTTTTGTCTTAGGAATGCGACAAATACAAAATAATATTATTGAACTCAAGTCTCCATGGCGTGAGTAATCAATAGAAAAAAAGTCATTTTGAGGGTGAACTACTCCTTTAAACAGCGTGTACCCCCTTCCCATTGTAGCCGAGTATGCTGATTAGCGCAGAAGCAGGGGTCCCGACCCGCAGGTTGAGAACCCCTGGCTTAATACAGTGTGTCCTCCTCCTCGCGCCAAACCGTCCGACTCAATTAGCAACAGCCGGGGGAAAATAAGCTCCCGCGCGCCGGAGAGCGGAAGGCAACCGCGTTATAAGCCACACTATCAATTATTCTAATCAAACAAAGACTTAATGCACGGCAAATAATCGCTTTAAAAAACCCCGCCTGCCGCTAAGCCTGCTGATAATTCTAACCATGCACTAACAACGCAAACTGTATCCTGTTTTGCCACAACAAGGGTACACAAAGTCAACAGTTAAAAAAAAGGAAAAGAAAATGTCTTTAGGGGCCTGGCAAAAAGAGCACACTACTGGGGAA
Source organism: Nannobrachium achirus (assembly GCF_963921795.1). Taxonomy (NCBI): domain Eukaryota; kingdom Metazoa; phylum Chordata; class Actinopteri; order Myctophiformes; family Myctophidae; genus Nannobrachium; species Nannobrachium achirus. Next base: position 21,531,825 of record NC_137824.1, on the reverse strand, counting down.
CTCGTGCCTCTAGGGCAAGGGTTCCCGCAGACGTTTCAGGCTGCGCCCCCCCAAAATAATCATATTTGAACTGCCCCCCCTCCCCCCCCCCTCTCCCTCACCCTGACAAGCACTTGGAATTTATAGGCATTACATGCGTTTGACTCGGTTCCACAGATAAATATTGTGGAAAATAGCAGCTCTAAATGGTAAATGGTGCATTTTTATAGCACTTTTTATTCAAAGCGCTTTCCCATAGATTGTGCATTACATTCACCCATTCACACACACACACACACGCACGCACACACACGCACACACCGATGGCGGAGGAAACCTAAGGCAGTCAAGGACACTTCGACACCAACTCTGGCGAAGACCGGGATCGAACTGGGAACCTCACGGTTCCCATCCGGCCGCTCTACCAGCCACTCTACCCCTGAGCAACTGCCCCCCCCCCCCTAGATCTACAAGCTCACAGCGCCTCGCGCTGCGGTCCGTTGTGAGCCTGTAGATCGGCTATTTTCCACTATGTTTGCCCTGATCTTGCTTACATAATGCTTGACAATTTGACATTATAGCCTATTGGTTTTAAAAGGGCATGAAAGGTCCTTAGATCATCACGTTAGAAACGTGCAGATGTTTGTGTATAATGTATGTTGGCTTGTTTACTGTTGAGTGAGAAAATAATGTTGTACATTAAGCTAATCTCCCTCCCCCCCAAAAAAACAAAACAAAACAACTATTCTGGGGACCATGCAACCCCCAGTTTGGGAACCACTGCTCTATGGCAAGAAATACCGTCCCGGAAATACGAGGGGGTGGGGACTATTCATAACATAAAATATTAACTCCACGTTGGCAGCGCTCAAATAAAACACTAGCGTACCACATAATCTAGCAGGAAATAGAGCAACTCCCGTCCACATAAAGCAGTCCCCTCTCTCTCTCTCTCTCTCTCTCTCTCTCTCTCTCTCTGTCTGCTATTGGAGTAAAAACGTCCGCCGGTCATAAAAGTGAGACACATGCTGTGAATGTTGGAAGTGTACTCTGGGCTTATCAGAGCCGAGGAGAGCACATAGAGCTTGTAGTGGTGGGGAAAAAAACGAAGTACTTAAGTTTATCCTTCACATATGAATTTAGAGGTGTTTTTTCCTTCTACTCCTTCTACTTTTCTTTTTAACTTAGTCTGGGGAACGGAAGCTCTGATCATGAGTTTGTGTGACAGCCTTGTCTGATGAAGCAGGGCTTTACTTCACTAAAGAACATACACATTTGAAACGTGGAGATACGAGGTTTCTGCCCGACAGTGACGATATGAAGATAGGAGGGTTCTGCCCGACGTTGTGTTGATGCACATTGTGGTAGTGCAACCTATACTTTTGCAAAAAATAAATAATAACAATAATACAAAAAAATCCTAGTACTTCTTCCACCACTGGTGGATGCGTGGCTCATTAAGCCATGGGTGCAGGCAGTGTCCGTGATGACAGGCCCCCGCCTGCGCACGGAAGCGGCCCCACGGCTGAACGGCGAGATAAACTCACACACACACACACACACACACACACACACACACACACACACACACACACACACACACACACACACACACACACACACACACATTCATAACTCAGAGGGATTGGCCCCTATTGTATGAGCTCACATCATGTGCCCCTGAGGGCAGGGGGAGAATTAAAATAATGTGGGGGGAGGGGGAGAGGGGGGGCTACACGGAGGAATGTAGGGGAGGGGGGCCTGAGAACCTGTGTGTGTGTGTGTGTGTGTGTGTGTGTGTGTGTGTGTGTGTGTGTGTGTGTGTGTGTGTGTGTGTGTGTGTGTGTGTGTGTGTGTGTGTGTGTGTGTGTGTGTGTGTGTGCGTGCGTGCGTGCGTGCGTGCGTGCGTGCGTGCGTGCGTGCGTGCGTGCGTGCGTGCGTGCGTGCGTGCGTGCGTGCGTGCGTGCGTGCGTGCGTGCGTGCGTGCGTGCGTGCGTGCGACCAAATGTCAGCACAACAAGTAGATAATAGAGTAGAATGTGAGAAACACACGTTGTGTTGCGGTGAAGACCATTTTCCTGGTCCTCCTAACAAAAACAAATTGTTTTGTTACTTTGTGGCGTGGGAATGTCACACACCACCGTGCACAGTGCACGGTGCGACCCATAGCCAGCTCATCCTAGATGTGTGCTGTCCTTTCAGCTATATGTTCACCGGTGTGGGAAACCAGCGCGAGTGAGCACGCAACACTTGTGTCAAATTGGCGACACGACGAGAGCTTGTAGATCTGCTATTTTACTGTATGCAACACCGGCGTGCAACTGAGTGCAAATAGTTCCCAAAGTTTTACCTTGAGACCCAAAAGAGAAATTAGATGTTTGCCCGGGACCAAAACTTGTGAAAATAGCTGATCTACAAGCTCGGAGCTTGTGCGGTAGGTCAGCTATTTTAACTAATCCTTAAAACGTTTATTTTTAATTTTTTTATTATAATTTATAGATTTTTTTTTTCTTTTTGTTTTATTCATGAAATACTTTTGAAAAATGTTGGAATTGTTTTCCAACTGATGAAAAGTTGTGATTATCATTATTGTCTTTAAATCTTTTGAAATGTTTTTCTTTTTTATGTAAGAAAAAAAAGAGATGGGGGACATTTCACTTGCGACCCATAAAAACGTGTCCACGACCCAAACATGGGTCCCGAGTCCCGACCCAGTGTGTGGGAGTAAGGGTGGGGGGCGGAGGGGGAGGTGATAAAAAAGGGGGTTTAGATTTGCATTCCTGCGGTGGGAGCGTGAAGGAATGAAGCAGAGAGTGAATGGGTAGATGACTGGGAGTGAGTGAGTTAGCGAGTGAGTGAATGAATCCAGTGTGTTGTTGTGGGCCTGTGCCCCGCCCCGCCTGCCCGCTCCGCTCCGGTCCTGCGTGCCCAGCCCGCCGCGGCCCCTGCAGCCTAGTTGGCCCCGTTCCCATGCAGAACGGGCTCCCAGAGCCGGCGTGGTTGAGAGGCCTGTCACGTTCTGCTGAGTGGCCTCCCCTCCTCACACATCAGCCTAGCGCTGGTCCTCCCAACGGTTTCATGTCGAGGACACGGCCCTGCATGGCTTTGCTCCGCTGTCGCTGTGGGTGTGTGCGTGTGTGTGTGTGTGTGCGTGTGTGTGCTTGTGTGTGAATGGGTTTACGCAATGCACATTAAGCGCTTTTGGATACAAGCCGATATACGTATATAAATGCAACATGTATTTACCAATCTTGATAACGTGCCAATATAAAGCACCAACGTCTTTGCATTGGTGCTTTTACGATACATTACTAATAATAGCCTAATAATATTCTATAGCCCTTAAATTGTATGTGGTGCATTTATATTGCGCCTTCATCCAAGGCGCTTTACAGAAATCGTGTTCTATATTCACCCATTCACACACACATTCATACACCCGATGGCGGAGGAAACCATGCAAGGCACATCGGGAGCAATTAGAGGTTGCTCAAGGAGTCAGGACACTTCAACAGTTACTCTGGGGGAGCCCAGGATCGAACTGGTTCCCAAGCAGCCGCTCTAGCTCCTGAGCCACTGCCGCCCCTATTTAGATGCACAGGGATTGAACTGAATGTTAGTTAAAAAAAAAATCAATACTGCAGTATAGAAATGCTCTGTTACAAGTAAAAGTCTGTAATTCATAATGTACTTGAGTGGAAGTACAAAAGTGCTGGCATCAAACCAGTGATTTGTGAGCTAGGTTGTAGATAGGCTATTTAGTAACAGCATTGGAAATTGGAAATACTCCGGTAAAGTACAAATACCTCAAAATTGTACTTAAGTAGCCTACAATACTTAAGTAAATCTACTATAGTTACCTTACACCACTGGTTTACAGAACAGGCAGCAGGGAAAATATTACTAAAACAATCATTTTACATATTTTCACTTTCAGGCAGAAACCTCGTATCTCCAAGTTTCCAATTTGTATGTTTTTTTTTTTCTTAAATTAAAGCCCTACTTCATCATACAAAAGTGTCGCACAAATGTAGTGAAAATAGACAATCTGCTTGTAGATCGTCTATTTTCACTATTTTAAATCGTTTTTCAAATAAAAAATAAAAAAACGAAAGTTTTGGACATACAAGGTTTCCACCCCACAACGACGAACAACATTGTGTTAAAGTTTAGGAAACAGCCCTTCAGTGTGTGGGCAGGGACTGCTTTCACACGGTTTCACAAATCACACATTGGGACTTGGTACAACATCTTTCAGGCGTGAGATTTTATCCTGGCTTTTATTTTTGTCCTCAGACGTGTCTGTGGGTGGAGATCTATGGCCTGGACGTCTTCAGGGTACTAATCGACACCCTGGACAGAAGTCTTTTGTCCAAAACGTTGCTGCTTTATGTAATTCATTTTGCTTTGCGTCTCGGCCCCGCGAGCCTGAGACCGCTTTGCTTCTGACTCGGCAGAATGACGCCCTCACAAGTGTGTGCGCGCGTGCGTGTGTGTGTGTGTGTGTGTGTGTGTGTGTGTGTGTGTGTGTGTGTGTGTGTGTGTGTGTGTGTGTGTGTGTGTGTGTGTGTGTGTGTGTGTGTGTGTGTGTGTGTGTGTGTGTGTGTGTGTGTGTGTGTGTGTGTGTGTGTGTGTAAAGCAGCTTTCAGACCGACTCAGTGGACACGGAGTCTAGACGTATAGAGCGCAATTCTATCCACCACCAGTCCACCATGGCTCCGGCACGTCGGTGTGTCTTGGGCAGTGCTGTTGTTGTTGTTTGTCAGTCACTCTGTTTGGATCACTTTGCTGTCATTTCCCACAGCCACACCTATACGCACAGCAGTGCTGCCTGCTTTCATTGGTTTTCACAGATCTCATGGACGGATAGCATTTGAATAAAGTCGGTTGAGAGTAAACTTTATTCAAACGGGATCTGTCCTCGTCAGTCACTCAGATATGGCACATCAGCGAGAACTTTGCCTTATCGTACCAGACCAGGGGTCAGCAACCTTTTAGAACACCAGGTGCCATGACTTCATTTTAGTCAGTGTGCCTTATCAACATTACGTTTAATTATGACAAATGAAATTGTAATATTTCCATCTGATTTTGATTGTCCATAGGCAGTACACGACTGATAACCCAGCTATCTCCCAGACTCCCTCCCCAGTCAGAGTTATCAGTTTAAATGAATTAATTACGTGCAGGTCTGCAGGATGTCATTTGTATATAGATGTGAGTGGACCTGATTTAACTGACTAAACTTTTTGAGATATTCAAAACCTCTCTGTGCCACTTATGCCAGCGTGCCAATGTTGGCACCCGTGCCTAAGGTTGCCTACCCCTGTCCTAGATGGACTGTCACGCATGCCCCCATTGGAAATGAATGGGATGCGTGAGATTTCACGGAGTCTGTATGGAGCACAAATTAGGTTTAGGGTTAGGGTTGTCGTTATTTTTTTACATACTTAGTTGTGTGCCGGACCGGTGTTGCTACTGAAAAAGAGCAGATCTACAAGCCCATCCTGGAACTGTTATGCAGCAAACCTGTCATGCATGCGTATCCTATTGCAATAGTCCTTTATGGTTGCGTACGTATATGCCTGGTATGTGTGGTTATCATTAAACATGCATGCCAATAGCCAGCCGTTCAGAACTATAAGCCTCTTTAGGCAGATCTGTGCTCCTTTGCTCGGACTGCGGCCACGCGCATGCAGAGAATTGGCCTTTTTCTCTCTGTTCCCCCCATACACCCCCCACCCCCACCCCCTTTCGGCCCCACCTCCGTGGGCCCCGCGGTTCGCGTTATTGCCGTGGTAACAGCTCGCTGATCAGTAATTCATTTCCCCCCCGACCCTTGCATACCAATTACCAAATGAAGGTTATTACCCGGCCTGATGGGCGCTGCTCGCACCCCCCTACACACACATATCCCCCCACCCCCCCTCTTACCCCCAGCTCTGGAAACCGTTCGGAATTCTAAGATCAGCCCTGAGACGTTAAGTGTAGCCAGGGTTAGTCTCTCTCTTCTTCTTCTACATCTCTATCTCTCTTCTCTCTCTCTCTCTCTCTCTCTCTCTCTCTCTCTCTCTCTCTCTCTCTCTCTCTCAGGGACGTGCAGAGATTGTTAGAGGCAGGGGCTGAAATTTCAAGGCCTTTTGGTGAAAATATTGAAAATAGCCAACATCCAAGCTCACAACGCGTCGCACTGCGACGCGTTGTCAATACTGAAGATGTGGCGTACAAAATTGATTTCTACACCGAGAGGGCGATTCCTTTCAACATAAGATGCTGCATTCACATTCAGGAGAGTTTAGACAAGGCAAATTGCCTTGGCATTTCTTTCACCATAGTGCACGGTCTGGAGAGGGCACTTTTTACAGACAAGTAAAAAGGGCAGGGGATCAAGCCCCCTTTGATGTCTATGTGTGCATGTGCCTCTCTCTCCCTCTTCATCTCTCTCTCTCTCTCTCTCTCTCTCTCTCTCTCTCTCTCTCTCATTCACATTCAGGAGAGTTTAGACAAGGCAAATTGCCTTGGCATTTCTTTCACCATAGTGCACGGTCTGGAGAGGGCACTTTTTACAGACAAGTAAAAAGGGCAGGGGATCAAGCCCCCTTTGATGTCTATGTGTGCATGTGCCTCTCTCTCCCTCTTCATCTCTCTCTCTCTCTCTCTCTCTCTCTCTCTCTCTCTCTCTCTCTCTCTCTCTCTCTCTCTCTCTCTGTTGGTGTTTGGTCAAGGACAGTGACTCTGTTGACACACTTCTCAGTGGGATCTCCATATTTGCACGGCTGGCCAGATGTAAGGCCTCATAATTCAGGACAGATGTTTGCTCAGGGAACCGAGAGGGAATTATCTTCTACACCAACCTTTATTACCCGTTGCATGAGTGTGTTCTAAGGACTGCCAGAATGTACTTGAAGTACCAGGAGCAATATTACAGTGTAGAAATATAAATACTCTGTTACAAGGACAGAAATATACGCAGAATGTCCCATTTCACGATTGTTATTCAACGTATGTACAGTATGTACAAAAGTGGCCCCAATTCTTTAGAAAACAGCACATCTACAAGCTCACTCGTGCATTGTAATGTGTCGTGTTGTGAGCTTATGGATCAGCTATTTTGGAATGATCAAAGCTTAATGTATGAAGTTGTAAAAGTAACCAGTCACTAAACTTTCCATATAATTGTAGTGGAGTAAAAAGTACAATTATAAGGGAAAATAGATTAAGTAACAAACACTCGTTGCCGCGCTGTGAGCTTGTATATCTGCTATTTTTCAATACCTAAAGTATAAAATAATTAAGGCCCCTCCTCCACCTTGGGCCCTAGTAACTCAGTCCCACTTTTACCCCCCTTGTGACGCCCCTGGACGAAATCAACCGGACTGTGAGCATTTTGTGGCTGGGGTGGTGGCTGTCCTTGACGATACACGTGGCTTGGGACGATGCACCTCTTCGTGTACACTTCCATGAGCACGACCAAGGAGTGGGTCAATTGGACTTATTTTTAGTGCCTCGTTGTTTCTTTTTTTATATATCGTGTTCTTCTTCAGACTGTCCATTGCACTTAGGGAATATCCAATCTCCGTCTGCCCGTCCTAAATGTCCAGAAATACGAAGACGTCTCCGCTTTGTCTTTTGGGCTAGAGAGAGTTGCCCCCCGGTCCTGCACGTGTGCATGATGTATTTATACAGAGTTGGGTTATTTTTTTAGTTTTTGTTCTAAAATACAGAACATAGCTGCCTGCAATGTGTTCTGAGCTCGTAAATTGTCTATTTTTGCTGTCGTCTTATCTCCATATTCTAGTTTTTTTGCACCAAGGAGTTTTCCAAGGGTTTTCCCATGGGGTTATAACTGCATATGACATGACTTTACAGGATATCAGTATACTGTATATAGTGCGAAATGAGCACCGCTCACTTCACACGGGTGTAATTCTATATATTTTGGAATCCTGAAAAGAAAAAGAAGGTTTCCACACCGACAAGAGACGATGTATGTCCCTGCTCCTTTTGTTTCCCCAAAGTCCAACCCGGTGCTTTTGTGCGTTCAGGTTCCGGTCTCATCTCTGCATCTCTCAGTGTGGTCTTAAATGCCACATTCCGCCTCACAGTTTAGAGAATTTGGTTTCAGTTTCCAGGGCTGTGGACTTGTGGAGTGCGTTCTCTTTTTCCCCCCCTCTGGACCAGATGGAGCGATCTGTACCGCTGTAGTCGAGTGGGCAGAGAGGCCATGTGTACTGCTAATCATAAGGTCGCCGGTTCGCCTCCAGGCCCCGGCGTCTTACTCTTACGTGTCACATTGTCCCTGAGCAAGGAACTTAACCCCTAACCGCAGCCTCCCTTATGTGCTCATGGCAACGTCTGAGCAGGCATCAAGCCGATACCGAATCTGTCCCGTGAGACTGACAAAGGTCTCCCATCTCCCACGAAGCTAGCCGTGTTATGTGTTTGGTGATAAAGCTGTAAATAATGGAAACGAATGTTCTCTCCAGCTTTCCTCGTGACGTACTGTATCTTTGGGGAAAAGACTTACACGTTTACGTACCATTAACATGACAAAAAGCCGCTATAAAGCAACACTGTCATTTAGGGGGTGCCGTGGATGAAAACGTTTATTTACAGGGGTGACCTGAGCCAAAAAAATAATAATAATAATAATAATGTTTGAGAACCTCTGCTTTATTGAGCTTCATGTTCACTTAACCACGAGGCCCCCCTGGAGGAGAAGCAGCCTGTGTTGTTTATGCTACGCTTGGCTTCACCCGAGGCCACAATACAACCACGCGGAGCTGGGGTTTTTATGCCGCGCATGAAGCCTCATTAATAGGTAACGCGGTGGCGTGTATTTATGGCGACTGGCGGTTTAATATTTCATGAGAATAAGGGGGGGAGAAAAAAAAAACTCTCGTTTAGTTAGAAGCCCGGGCACTTTTCCAAGCTGCTGGAGATGGCGAGCCAAATTAATCCGCTTTTGTAACAAAGCAGATTCTCTGTTTGCTGACCGACACAGAAACGCGCGTGCGCGCGGGGCAGACGCACGCGTTTGTCTAAATAATACTTGCGAGGACATCAACATTTTGTTTTTGGACGGTGATTGGTGCATAACTCCAGTGTTGATTTTTTTGACAGCGAATTTTCATGTAGTTTTAGTCAGTCTTTTGAATAGAATTCTGTTTAGTTCATATTTTAGTCACCTGAAATGTTTTTACTTTTAGTCTAGTTTTAGTCTTAGATTTTAGTCGACTAAATCTACAGATGATTGAGTCGACTAACATTCATTCTTGGCAGGCCTTGGTGGCATCGAAATGGTTGATTTTCACCCAGCTGCACAAGTTCACAACGTGTCACGCTGCGATCAGCTATTTTCGGTCTGTGGCACCCGCGCGCAACCATGACGTCTTAGTTCTACTGGATCTCTGCTCCCTCCCAAACATTTTAGTCTCGTTTTCGTCTCACTCCATTATTCAGTCTGGATTCTTCGGCAATTGGTTCACCCCCTGATCAATCACGACAGTAGCAAAACGGATGACGTGGTTGTTAAGCGACCCTTGTTGGTGTTGTCATGCTAACCTGTTGCTACTTGCTAACCAAAGAATAAACTGGCAGAATAAGAGCGCTGCTAACTAGCAATCAAACACGGTAAAATATGTCTGCTACTGACGATACGATCGCAAGTTACTGCGGTGGGCGACAACATCCTATCCTACTAACTAATAAACTAGTAAGACGCCTCAGGGCGACAAGCGCCATGTCTTGGCCATCTGGCCAGTGATGTACTGTAAATCGGACCAGTTACCCATATATGGAGACCCCTGGTATCCATATATGGAGATCCATGTACTGTATATAGAGAGCCCAAACAAGCTTACTCAGTTATTCGTAATGTGAAAGTCCTATGATGTCTATGACATCTGACATCATACCCTTTTATGCTCATACACGGAGATCCCTGTCTGTAGAACCAGCCACACAGATATGGGCTGTCTTGGCCATATATGTATTCTGTTAGTGTGGTATGTGGCCGATGTGGCCTCCATATATGGGCATTCCCCTATATGAAGTCCTGTTAGATATGGGCTTAATATTGATGACATCAGGGAACTCCAAATATGGGCATAAAAGGGATTATGTTAGTGTGACATCACAGTGAAGCCAGAGTGTGATGTCAGAGCCTTCAAATCTTTGTGTGATAAAACCTTTTTTTTCCTTTTTTATATCAACCACTTGAACCCTAACGTCCATATTCTGAGAACTTTAGCCAAAAATAGCAGATCTACAAGCTCACAACGCCTCGCGCTGCGAGGCGTTGTGAGCTTTTAGATCGGCTATTTTCGGCAAAGAGGTTTGGTGTAGAGAGGAAAAAAG
>NC_137824.1:21503987-21508987 GCF_963921795.1 Nannobrachium achirus | reverse complement strand
CGATAAAATAGCACAATTTATTTCTACTCTGTCTGTGTCTCTTGGGAGGGCTGTGGGCAGTTCAGAAACCCTGTCTACCAGTGACATCATCGTTAGGCAGATCCTTTTTTTAAAACAAGATAACGATAAACATAAACATTTCGATTCTTATTATCGCGAGGACAATTGCTTCCATTATAGAATTGTAACTTTTCAGGAATAGAAAGCCTGCAGTTTCTATTAGCATGGATTCATATTACTGGTAGGTGGGTATCTTCCCACAGCTCTCCAATGAGACGCGGACCTTGTAGCAATTTTGTTTTGGTACTTTATCAGGAACATTAGTGAGTACCAATTATATGAAGATAGACTGAAAAGTGGTGAAGTCGTCCTTGAAACAAAACTAAAAACTAAAAACATAATGGAGTGAACCGAAAAACTTCAACTAAAAACTTCAGAATTCCCCTCCAGGGGGAGTTGTTAGGAACACTGCCGTGGGTCACAGTTGCTGGGCGAATTATTTTGGGAGGGGGTAGACAGACAGACAAGACTGACAGACAGCGCGGAGTTACCGCTCTCAGCAGGACTGAGAAAAGAACGGGAGCGAAAAGGGCGCTACCCGGAAACGAACCCGGAACCGACCCGGAATAGGAGGAGGAGGAGCTAGGAACTACGAAGAGGGTGAGGTGAGAGACGTGCCGGGACGCCTCTCCCTTTCCCCCTCCTCTCCAATCTTTGTGTGTGCCTGTTTACAGCACTAATGTATACATACATATACATCTTTGACAATGTTGTGGACTAAGACGCAACAGAGAAAACGGATGCGGACAAGGAAAACGTAAAACTGAAGAGGCTAAGAGAAGGGAAAAGAAACGAAGAAAAAAACTGCGACGTTTAGACAAATCGATGAAACGACAGCCAACCCGGAAAAGGAATTTTAAAAAAGAAAAACTAAAAACTGAAAAAACCCCGCCACTGAGCCCTTTAGACGTTGGTTCAAGCTACCGACGCCACATTGTACAGGAAAACCGCTTCGTTTTTTTCTTTTGTTTTTGTGGGGTTTTTGTTGCGTTTTAACAATGCAACGCCGCCGTTTTAGAACGGACTGTTTTCTATTCTGTTGGTGTCCTTATTCAGATCAACTTCGTGAGAAAAGATTGTGAGCAAGACGTTTTTAATTTGATTTTTATTGATTATAATTATTATGAAAGCTTGGTTGGAATTTTTTTATATTGTTTGTTTTGTTTTGTTTTTATTTGCTTCTTTATGTTTTTCTCGCCGCTCCGAGGGTGTAAAAACAGACCCGAATGGACCAATCATTTGACGCTCTCATTGTTGTTGACTTTAAACACGGAGGATTTGAGTGTGTGTGTGTGTGTGTGTGCGTGCGTGAGTCTGTGAGAGAGTGTGTGTGTGTTGAAGGGGGTGGGGGGTGGGTCTGTTTTTCGGACGGTGTTTGACCCTACACACTTTTTGACCCCGAGGGGTTCCAGTAGTTTCTATCTTGTGTGAGATGTGTTTACTGTTAAAACTCTTTTTGAAAAAAAAAAAAAAAAAAAGCTTGGAAAGTGAATATAAAGCTATATGAATCTATCTATATCTACTTTTCTTTTCCTGGAGGCGTACGTGCTACTGTATCCAGTCGGTGGGATCTTTTTTTAATGCTATTCAGAGGTTAAGGGGTCGTTCGCACTGAGCGCAACGACTGTTTAAAGATAGCGCCCGAAAAAAACGTGACTTGACCCTAAGTCAACTATTAACATGTGACGGTGAACGATGAAGTTAAGAGTTACCGTTGCAGTTGCAGTTGTGATGTTCGGTCCGAACGACCCCCGAGACTTCCTTTAAAACCACATGAACCCTATGTATAACACGCCCTACTCCGGGGCTGTGTCACAATAATGAGCCAACATTCTGCAAAAACAGACGAACATTAGGCGAGAATAGCAGACGCGAGTGAGTGTCTGCTGTTGTTTTCACCAGTGACGGGCAACGACGTAGATTTACGTTGCTGTCGGGTGGAAACCTTGTATGTCCAAAACCGTCGCCTTTTTTTGTATGATTAAACAAAAAAAAACATGTAAGAATAGTGAAAATAGACGATCTACCAGCTGTGTAGATCGGCTATTGTCACTACTTTTGTGCCACACTCTCGTAGGGCGTTGATTTACGAAAGACAACATGAAACATTGAAACGTGGAGATACAAGTTTTCTTCCCGATAGTAACGGTACGGCGGGGTTTAAGTGGTTGAAGCGCTCTTTAAAAGCGCCGCGGAAGGAAGGCTTTCTTTCTTTTTTTCTTTTTTTTTTCTTTGCTGTCGTGAATTTAGCTGGGACGAGAGGAGAACCTGCCTTATAGCGAGATGTAAAACCAACTTCTAATTGTTTGGGATTATAAGTTAATTTTGTATTTTTATTTTATTATTATTATTGTTTTTCCACTTTTTTGGGGGGATATTGATAAAGACTCATGTCTATAAATAAACAGGAAGGTAATTAATTTTTAGATTGAAATCCATGGTAACTCTGTGTCATTGTAACCAAAAAGTAAGGGTCCATTTATAATGAAACATTTGCAAACACACAAGCGGGCACACACACACACACACGCACGCACGCACGCACGCACGCACGCACGCACGCACGCACGCACGCACACACACACACACACACACACACACACACACACACACACACACACACACACACACACACACACACACACACACGCACACAAACACACACACGCACACACACAGTATATACTCACGCACGCACACACATTCAAACACACACACAACGTGGCCAAATATGAAAGGTATTGTACACAATGCAGTTGGAATATACACACATACTCTTTTCTCACACAAACATGCCGACAATAAATGGAAAACAAAAAAAAAAACGTTAAGATGAGAGTGTCATTGTGGTTTGTTTACATTTCTGAGCTTTGGGTTCAACGAACATACAGTATATATACCGCTCAAAGGGGCATGATATCAATGTTTTATGTTTTTAATTTATTTTAAATTCAGCCTTGTAAAATCAACTATTTTAGCGTACATTTTTAATTCATAATCTAAAAATGCTCTTGTACTATTGGATGTAATGGAGTAGAAGTATGTAAGCGAGTGTTAGTATGGCAAAATTATACTAGCTATGATGACTAAAACTAAGCCTATGACAATTTAGTCAACAAATAAAGGTGCCGGCAACGCGTGTATGGATTGTAGATATGCTATTTTTGAAAAGTCTTTAGCAAATCTTTGAATATATCTTTTTAAAAGCAAACATTTGTAACTCAAATATTTGCTTCTGGGGGGGGGGGGGGGGGGTCCCTGGAACAACATATTTTGAGATGGAGGTCTGCGGACCAAATACATGTAATTTTGGGGGTCCTTGACATGAAAACGTTTGAGAACCACTGGTTTTAGAAGACATTTATAGAATCGGGTCAAAAATATTCAAAGACTTGCACATTTTCATGATTTTTCAAAAGTCTACAAGCTCTATGAGCTTGTAGAACTGCTATTTTTTAAAATTCTAAAGCATAGAATAAAGGTTAAAGTGCATAATAATGCGTGTCAGGTCTTAATGGGTTATAATGAAGCAATAAGCCAGAAGAGGCTTAGAGATGTGGTTACCTGGTATTTTATAACGGCTGAGAGGCGTGGTGAGACACGAGGCACAGCCGAGTGTCTCCAACCTCGTAGCCACATGCCTCGCGTGGCTTATTGCTTTTCTAACATGAAAAATCATAGAAATGTGCCAATTATAACTGTTCTATTTCACTAATAAATAATTCACTACAAGGTCTGCAAGAAAGTAGTTCCCAGCTTCAAGAAAGTAATTCCCAGCTTTTTTGCCAACAGATAATTGGTGCACTGTGGAACACTGTGGAAAGAAATAACGCACCTTGGTTTGATATAAACTGATTCAAGGTGTTGATTATAGTCTCATATACCACAGCAATTAAAGGGAAACCAGACAATCAAAAGCAAGGAATGGAACTAGCCGTTTTATAAATATCCATAGACGTGTAGCTGGGGTCATAAACTACGCTAACGTGTTCGGGAGGAACGAGGTTGAGAAGAGATCCAGTAGAATTAAAGTCATTTTATGTCTTGTGCTTTGAAAATATATCTGATCTATGAGCTTTAAGATCTGCTATTTTCAGTGTGGGACCAAGTGTAACATCTGCCATTACGACACCTTCAAGGCCCGCCAAAACACTTTTTTGTAGGCTGTAGTATATGATTATAAGTGGGGCATTCATTTACAAAAAAAAAAAAAGAAAACACTCAACACTCAACACTTTCAAGGAAGGACCCCACAATTGATTAAGCAATATTACACGAGAGGGTGTGGGATAACTGAATTATTTGCACGACAGTGATGCGGTCAGGAAAGAGCCGTAGGCGAGTTCCGCCGAGCATCACTGGAGTGCCCTTAAAAAAAAAACACGTCAACTTAATTTTTATTGTAATTAAGATATTCGATAGGAATTTGTAATTTTTTTATGCCACATTTAGCTACTCTGTCCCTGAACGTCACATGAAAACCACTAGCCTAGGCTGCCTAGCCGCCTAGCATAGTGTGGGGAGAGAGGAGCGCTTGCGGTCTTTTGTGACCAACGCAGCTGATTTATTTACTTGATGAGAGACCGTGCATCTGTGCTCGTTATATGCACGATTGGAGAGCCTGTTTTCCATTGAGAGCCCAACTACCTGTTGTATAATATGTATTTGGCCACGGACCCCTCAAACTGTAGCCTACAACAAGGGTCTTCAACAGGGGGTCCGGGACCCCTATGGGGTCCTCAGAGTTACTACAGGGGGTCCTCCAAATCTGATCTGAGTGATAGAAATGTTTTTCTTCTTTTTCATATTAACCACTTGAACACTAGTGTCCATATCGGAGAACTTTAGGCAAAAATAGCCGATCTACAAGCTCACAACGCCTCAAAGAGGTTTGGTGTAGAGGGGAAAAAGAGCAGACTAAGGACAGAGTGAAAGGTCAA
>NC_137824.1:21371487-21493987 GCF_963921795.1 Nannobrachium achirus | reverse complement strand
TGAGAGTGTTTGCTTATGTGCCTGTGGGGATGTACAATGCTAGGCCATGTTTTCTCTCTCTGTTTGTGTGTGTGTGTGTGTGTGTGTGTGTGTGTGTGTGTGTGTGTGTGTGTGTGTGTGTGTGTGTATGTGTGTGTGTGTGTGTGTGTGTGTGTGTGTGTGTGTGTGTGTGTGTGTGTGTGTGTGTGTGTGTGTGTGTGTGTGTGTTTGTGCGTGTGTGCATGGGTGTGTGCGTGCTCAAGTGTGTCTGAGGAAGCGCACTGCGACAACACAGATGACATTGATGGGATGTCATGTTATGATGAAAAAAAGTAGAACAGAAAACATTCCATCACACCAAGACAAGCAAGAGACATGAGTACAAAACACTGATGCTGGCCTTCAAGGCAGCCAAAGGTACGGCTCCTCCATACCTCGATTCACCCTACAACCCCACCCGTTCACTCAGATCAGCCAACACAGGGATGCTGACAGAACACTCGCTAAAAAGCCCAGGACAACGATCCAATCGTCCTAGACTCTTTGCCCTCCGGGCCCCCAAATTTTTGATTATCTGTTTTACACAGCATTATTAATGTTTTGATCATAATACCCAATTAATGAATGTCAGGATATCTTCAGAATATGCATGACACTGGTTTACTCTGACACTATGGCACATTATGAGTCCACTAGAACTAGTGGTTCTCAAGTGTTTTCTTTTTTTTGCAAGGACCTCCATAACTATTTTAACCTTATTCTTTTTTCAATAAACAAAAATGCAATCATGCATACAGCATTGCTGTAAGTGGTTCTCAATGTGAGGTCAAGGTAGCTTCTGGGTTACTTGAGGGGGTTCAAAATGGACCCTTACAGGTCTGCAACTCTGAGAGTGTACAAAAGGAACCAAATGGACCCTGACAGGTCTGCAACTCTGAGAGTTACAGTGGTCCTTGAAATTAACATTAACATTAAGAACCCCTGGTACTGTAATTGTATAGCAGCCTTGAAGTCCACATACCAGCTCTGACCGTGTGATAAAACAAAACGCTTCCAAATGTGATGGAAACAGATTCCAGTTCCTGCACCGTTGGACTTGGTTCCTCTGGTTCCGGCCTGATTGTAATTATGTGAGCTAAATCACAATTATTCTTTGAATAGGCCTAATAATTGTTTCCATGTATCGTCTATATGAAAATAGAGTGGAATTAACAGAATTCTCATATTTCCATCATTATTTCTCCGTCATCCACCATCTTTCCAGTCTCTTTCAACCATGCATGACTATTTTGGGGCCTTTTAGGGCAAAACATTTCATACGTTGAAAATATTGCCAAATAATAGCAGATGTGCTATTAAGTTTTGAAGTCTATTAATTCCAATGGAAGAGTGAACGTGAACCTTTAGCCCCTTGAATGATCATTGAACTAACTATCGGCATATCGCCACAAGCCATACAATCTTCCCAGGATTTTCCTATTAAAATGGCTTTTTTCAGATCAAATCAACTTTATTACCAACCTTTCTCTGACCCAGCAACGCACTCTCGTGGGATCAGGCACCAGTAAACATAGGAGGATGGACGCTCTAATTACAATTGTTCGGGTGACATTTACCCAACGTTAAGTGTTCTAACCAAAAACCCGATCTGAGCTCCGTGCTGTGATGTGCGGAGCCTTGCCCACGATGCCTCTTTTCCGCCTGCTGAGTCACGCCAAATAAAACAAAGAATGCTGTTGTGTTTTCTGTGATTTCATCATTCCAGTAATAGGAAGGGGAACTCTCTGGCTGAGTGTAATACTGTATGACTTCCCTGCTGGCCCAACACTAATACCTACCTGCTGCATACCACCAATCAATACGGATTTACTCCTTACAATGACTAAACCTTGAGATGAGCGGTGATGGTGGTAAGATACTTGTAAAACCTCCACAAACTCTGAGTCAGTCAGTCAGTCCGTCCGTCCGTCCGTCCGTCCGTCAGTCTATCTGTCACACCTCACACGTCACACTATTGCCCTGCTCATATCTCCGCAACCGTTGCCCCAATCCATGCCAAATTTTGCACACACACTCCTTGCCTGCCAAACTACAACCTCCAAGGACCCCCGGAGCTCCAGGGACCCCCAGGTCCCTGGGGGACCCCCAGATGTAAAAAATGACCAAATGTGCAAAAATGACCAAATGACCACCCCAACGGGGTTGCTCACGGGGAATTCCCGGGGACCACCGACTCCTGGTGCTCCAGAACGGATGCCAAAGTGGTGGCGCCCCCAGTGGAGGACCCCCTCCACTGCAGCTCACATAAAATGCCGTAACTCGGGCTAGCGTCCGGGAGAGCCGGGGCCGGTACCTATTCGTCCGCCAAGGCAACGCGGAGACCCCACCCCTCATTTCTCACATGGCCCTCTTCTAGCGCCACCATGAGGCCGATTCTTGCAAAACACATTTTTGGACACTGCTCCTACAGATTTTGCCCTAAAATCACACAAATCGGTACACACTATGTCTACACTCATGTCATCAACATGGATCTGTCCCATATAGCGCCACCATCTGGCCGATTTTTTCAAACACATTTTTGGACACTGCTCCTACAGATTTTGCCCTAAAATCACGCAAATCAGTACACAGTATGTCTACACTCATCTCATCAATATGGATGTCCCATATAGCGCCACCATCAGGCAGATTTTTTGAACCACATTTTTGGACACTGCTCCTACACATTTTGCCCTAAAATCACGCTGCGACCTGACGGTCGCTTATCTCCCGATTAGGGAGTCTTACTGGTAAGATACTTGTGTAGCACTGACTAGCATCAGGGGTGTCACAAGGAGGGGGGGAGTGGGAGTCGTGGGACCTTAAATATTTTATACTTTAGTTATTGAAAAATATCAGATATACAAGCTCACAGCGCGGCACTGAGTGCCGCGCTGCGAGCTTGTAGATCTGCTATTTTTGAGAAGTCGTGAAAATGTGTGCAAATCTTTGAATATATGTAATTTTTAAGCGAACATTTGTAACTCAAATTTAGCTTTTGGGGCATCCCTGGAACTAAATATTTTGAGACGGGGCTCCGTGGACAATTACATATCATTTTAAGAGTCCTTCACATGAAAATATTTGAGCACCACTGACATAGAAACATAGGTTTTTCAAAAAACCTTAGAAGGATTTGAAATATTCACGATTTTTCAAAAATAGCAGATCTACAAGCTCGCAGCGCGGCACTCAGTGCTGCGCTGTGAGCTTGTACATCTGCAATTTTTCAATGGTTAAAGCACAAAATGTGGGTGAATCCTTGTACCCAGGGCCCAGAATTTGGTTTATGAACACTTTTGTTTGGCACTGCATGGATAAGTTGTGCTTTAAGTATTGCTATTCGTGTTGTGATGTGACACTTATGAGCGTTGACTGTCTTTGACACTTTATGTATTCTTCTTTTTATTGTGCCTTGCTCTTTTCACTGTACACAACAGTACTTTTTGTTTTCTTTTCATACTTTTCTGTAACTTTGTAAACCTTAACCTGCTGTGCTGCCTCTGGGCGACTGATTTTCCCCCATGGGATAATAAAGGTATCTATCTATCTAAACCTCAAACCTTTTAATGTCTCTTGAAGCTTGCCTGTGAAAATCCCAGTAGTTTATTATCATTGTTGCATTTGGTGATTCAGTGTTTGGGTGGACGGTCATTTACTGACGTCACGTGCACGTTGCTTAACAACGGATCTACATGATTATAATTACATCTAACGATGCTTCTCATTCACGTTTGGTGAATGTAGCCTTGGCCAGGAAAATTTGATGTCTTCAGGCGGTAACCATCGATCATCAGGTGTTTCGACCCGTGAACCCTCCGCTACACCCTCCTGATGGCCGGGTCGGCAGTGGTCGCCAAATCACTGCCCATCTTCTCCTCCTGGCCAAGGCTAAACTCCCCTCTCCTGCTCTATTTGTTTTTTTCCCAACAAGAGGCTCCTCTGGGGAGGTATTGGGTGGGTCCCTCCTGAGGTCTTGAGGTGACACAGGTGCGTAGAGTTAGCAGGTCTGTTGATATGCATACAGCCTTGTCCCTTTGTTAAATCTCCCTGTGACACTACAGTGTATCTTAGTGTAAATGTTGATGTTTTTCGCCGTTGGGTGAAAACCCCACACACATAATGTCCAAAACCGTTCCTTTGTATTATTACAATAATAATTTAAAAGAATGTAAATTCCGTGAGACGCTGTGCGCTTGTTAGATCGTCTATTTACTTTCATTTGCGACACTCTTGGATGAAGATGAAATAGTGCATTA
The DNA here is from genome assembly GCF_963921795.1 of Nannobrachium achirus. NCBI lineage: Eukaryota > Metazoa > Chordata > Actinopteri > Myctophiformes > Myctophidae > Nannobrachium > Nannobrachium achirus. The sequence continues at coordinate 21,489,707 of NC_137824.1, read as the reverse complement.
ATTTACATCAAAGAAAAAATAAATAAATAAATAAATGGGAGATTTGGATTGTGGTTCTCAAAGTATATTACAGGGCTGTGGGTTTCTGTATGCGGGCGTACATTGACCCATACAACTCTGATTTCGTTCCATTTTGTACACTGTCTGAGTTAAGAGCGAGCCCTTGAAATGTGAAAGTCGTCCTCAGAAAAGGTTGAAAACCACTGCTCTTAATCTGCAAACCGGAGTGAAGTTGTAAGCTTGCGGATAAAGGGATGAATGTGTGTGTGTGTGTGTGTGTGTGTGTGTGTGTGTGTGTGTGTGTGTGTGTGTGTGTGTGTGTGTGTGTGTGTGTGTGTGTGTGTGTGCGGACAGAGGCTGGACGGACGCTGCGTGTGCATCTGAAGCCTGGGAGAGTAAACTTCAGAGGAAAAGCACATAATGAGAGGATCATTATGTTAATGCTCTGGATGCAATTAAGTAATAAGCCTGTCGCCATGCCTCCCTAACCCCCAGGCCACGGCACACACACACACACACACACACACACACACACACACACACACACACACACACACACACACACACACACACACACACACACACACACACACACACACACACACATACACTTCAAGCCTTTATACGTGGCTCTCCCCCTGTGTGTGTGCGCGCGTGTGTTTGTGTGTGTGTGTTTGCGTGTCTGTGATTGTGAATGTGAATGTGAATGTGAATGTGCACGTGTCGTGCATGCATCCATGTGTGCGTGTATACAGTGTGTGGGAGCTTGTCTGTGGTCAGACACACTGCGATAGCGTGTGTGTGTGTGCGCGTGTGTGTTTGTGTGTGACAGTGCATTTATGGTGATACAACACAGCAGCCCTGTTTGGGGGCTCTGGTCTCTGTCTGCTTGTCTCTCTCTCTCTCTCTCTCTCTCTCTCTCTCTCTCTCTCTCTCTCTCTCTCTCTCTCTCTCTCGCCCTTCAGGGCATCCAGACTGGAGCCGAGCCAAAGAAAGGCCAGGGCACTCAGGGGCCATGCAGCCGGGACAGCTGAAGAAAGGGCGGGGGGTCAGGGGGTGAGGAATGTGTGTGTGTGTGTGTGTGTGTGTGTGTGTGTGTGTGTGTGTGTGTGTGTGTGTAGGGAGGGAGGGGGCCGGTAGATAAGATGAGAGATGGTGACATGCATGAGGCAGGTCAGCTTCAATGATGTTATCAACCCATAGCTGGAGGCGAAAACAACCAATGTGGTCCCCCACCACCGGTGTGTGTGTGTGTGTGTGTGTGTGTGTGTGTGTGTTTGTGTGTTTGTGTGTGTGTGTGCGTGTGTGCGTGCGTGCGTGCGTGCGTGCGTGCGTGCGTGCGTGCGTGCGTGCGTGCGTGCGTGTCAGACGTTCATAGCTCTTGTTAATTCAATGTGAATTTGTTTTAAGGTCAAGGATAGCAAATTGTTGCACGAAGGTTTCCACCAAATCGTGCATGCATATATCAGCTTCTTATTCACGCATTATGTAATTCCTCCGTTTGGCCTTTTCTACATTTTCACAAAATATCCCTGCCTTAACCTCCATTAATGCCATTAATTAAAGCAATGAATGAATCAAATGCATTCTAAAATGCATTTCATTATAGAACGATTAGAATTATTATACAACTCTGACTCATCCACAAAACATGTGTCCAGCAATGATGAATTATTATAATACTTCACCTTAACAGTTATTATACCAGTGATGTATATCGGACCAGTTACCCATATATGGAGACCCCTGGTAGCAAAGATCCATCACAGGTATGGGCTTAATATTGATGACATCAGGGATCTCCATATATGGGCATAAGAGGAATTTTGGTTCCCCTGGCATCACATTGATCTCCATATCTCCATACTGTATATGGGCATAAAAGGGATTTGGTTGCCCTCACATCACAATGATGTCAGAGCTTGCATTCTTATAACTTTAACTACCGGTATACAGTGCAATTAAAAATAAGAAAAAATAAGTGGAGAATGTGTTCCCCCCCAGCCGATAGGAGTAGGCCTACAGTACATGCAATGACCAAAATCACCCTCCTCCCCACCCGGCTTCCCTACCCCGAACACGGGTTCGCATGCCATAGTTAGACGACCAAGCCGGATGCACCGACCATGGTGGATTCCTCAGCGGTGTACCACTCCGCCACCCGAGCACCTAGCTTGCCCATCACTCTCTTTCTTAAATACATGCAAACCCCATGAGAACTGTCGTTTATTTATTTGTTTCCGTTGCATTTTCATCTTATTTCAATAAGGCAAGAATGCATTGTTGTTGTTTTTTTGTTTTTGCAGCCATTTTTTTCTCCTACTGACACTTAATTGAGAATAGTGAAAATAGCAGCTTTATAACCAGACAGGATATTAAAAAAAAGAAAAATGTTGATGACAGACAGGAATCTCTTATATCCATTGTTTACAGCTCTACAAGCATTTTCTTTTTTTTATATATCTTGAAAAGTAACAGTTTTGTACAACAGTTTCCATGACAGGGATGAAATAGCAGCCTACTTAAAGAGTACTTCTTCTCCCACCACTGGTACTGAACCCTCATAGTGTGTGTGTGTGTGTGTGTGTGTGTGTGTGTGTGTGTGTGTGTGTGTGTGTGTGTGTGTGTGTGTGTGTGTGTGTGTGTGTGTGTGTGTGTGTGTGTGTGTGTGTGTGTGTGTGTGTACTCTCTGCATGGCTCAGATGAAGCCTTGCTGCTGCTACTGCTGGTTTGCTGTGCAGAGCCATTACTGCTCGCTTGTTCTCTACAAGAGTTTAAAAGGGTTCACAACACTCTGGTTAGCCTCTCGTATAACGACATGCAGGAGCTCCCACCGACCCTCGCTGTTAGCATGCAGGCGCTCCGACCGACCCGCGTTGTTATAGCTGCAAACAGGGGGGAAAAAAGAACATAACCAGTGTTTTATGTTAACTTATATTTGCCAAGAGATAGCATGTCTCTCTTTCTCCATCCTCCCCTCTCTCTCCCTCCCATTCCTCAAAAGTATATTTCTTGTATTACTATACTTGTGGGGACATCTGGGCTGGCCCTGGCAACTAGTAACACGTGCACGCACACTATCAGAACTCAAAATTGTACTTTGTAATTGTAAGTACTGGAGTAGTAACTGTAACGACTATTTAGTTTCTTCTCACCACTGGTCTGTGGTATAGCTGTTAAGGACGGACACACACACACACACACACACACACACACACACACACACACACACACACACACACACACACACACACACACACACACACACACACACACACACACACACACACACACACACTCATTATGTCCACCACTAGCTCCCCAGGCCGGGCTTTCCCACATCTGCTGCTAAAACCCTACCTGCCAACACTTCCCCCACAAACCTGCCAAAGGACCGGGAACAAAGGGGAGATCCCACACATGGCAGAATAAATGGTGAAAGAAATGCAAATGAACCTCTTTTCCATGCCATACCTGAAGGTGCCATTCATGAGAATTGACTTGTCCAAACTCCCCTGAACTTGAATGCAGCAGGGGATTTTATAAGATATTTGACCAATCTGCGAAGTAAATCGTTACCAAGAAATTTCTTCACCAATGTGTTTCTAAAGGTGTGTAATAATATGTACTAAAAGGTTGAAACGCGGGGGAAACCTCATAAAAAAAACAATTTGTGTTTGTGTCCCATTAATTTACTATAGGACCTACCTACAGGATAAAAATGCCAAAAATAAATCTGCTTTAAGTAGCATGTGAGGGGTCAAACAAGGGTTTTTTCATGATGCTGAATCCATTGCAAGCATTTGTTTTGTACGAAAAATATTCCTTGGGCTAAAATCGGACCCACAAAACGATGGTTTAGTGATGAATCATCACTTTTCACCGTTGTGTGTGGGGGCCATTTGTCACCCATGGAATGTTTTCGTGCAAAACAAATGCTTGCAATGGATTCAGCATCATGAAAAACCCCTAGTTTGACCCCTCACATGTTACTTAAAGCATATTTATTTTGTGTTGTTTTTCCTGTATAGTAAAGTTAATGGGACACACACACACAAATCATTTTTTTATGAGGTTTCCCCCGGGAGTTGACTTTCAACCTTTTAGTACATATTATTACACACCTTTAGAAACATATTGGTGAAGAAATTTCTTGGTAATGATTTACTTCGAAGATTTTCTTATGTTCCCCTTACTAATATGTTGAAAGAATTGCCCTCTCTGTGTAGAAATCCATGCCCTTACGCCACAGTATTGACTTAATTATGCTTATTTCAGTGTGGTTATCAAGTACCGAACATAGCCAACCTCCAAGCAACACATAAGCTCACAAAGTGTCGCAGCACGACGCGTTGTGAGCTTGGAGGTCTGCTATTTTCGATATTTACATCAAAAGGACCCTTTAGAAATGTCAGCCCCTGCCTCCATATCTCTGCATGTCCTTGGTATGGCATATACTGTATGCGGTCCCTTGGGAGTAGCTGTGCAAAATCTTTTCAACCGGAAGCCGATTCTATAAATGCCTTCTTAATCAGTGGTTCTCGAACCTTTTCAGGACACTCAGAATCGATATGAATTAGGCCACGGACCCCCATCTGAAAATGTTTTGTGCCAGCTAGGGACCCCCCAAGAGAATATTTGTATAAAAACAAAAACTAAAATCGAAACGATTCAACTGCTCTTGCTATTTTAGCAAAACTACATTTTACATTTTGCCCTGGAACCCCTTCAAGGACCCCTGGTGTGTCCCCACTTTGAAAACCGCTGCAGTAAAGTTAAGAGAAAAAAAGAAAAATAGAAAAATAAACTTTCATCCATACACCTCCGCGTCCCCTCTCCTGACCACAGCAGAGGAGAAGAGCGAAAGCAATTAACGCCGACTCATCTGTTCTTCACCACGTACTGTATCTGACTTGTGTGATCCCAAAAAGAGCTCCTCTACCAGGGACCGGGACCAACGCGCTCCGTTTGAGCGGAGGAAGCACGCGTTGGATATCATGTCGAGAGAGCGCTCGCACTCGAGTCCATATCGAAGCCCGTGGACACTTGAACCTGTCGGCCAGCCATTGCTGTGCTCAGCATCGTGACATTCTATGCTAGCATCTAGTTGCCGTCGGGCTGAAACATTGTATCTCCATATTCTAACTTATTTTTCTTCTCGCCTAAATTAACCCATTTAGGCCTCAACGCAAATCTGTGTCACTTTAGATTTTAACCACTTTAACCGTTATCTTATGCTTTAACTATCCAAAAATAGCAGATATACAAGCTCACAGCGCGGCACCAGAGCTGGTAGATCTGCTATTTTTGAAAAATCGTGAACATTTGTGCAAGTCTTTGAATATTTGAGTTACAAAAATTTGCTTTTAAAAATATATATTCAAAGGCTTGCAAAAAAAACACGATTTTACAAGCTCGCAGTGCTATTTCTCAATAGTTGAAGCATTAAATAATTCTAGTTTAACGCCACTACTTGATCACACTATACATCGTCTAGTCTTGGGCGACCAGACTGTTGACTCCACGATTTGCAAATGCTCCCGTCTAACAGTCTGGGGTAACGTAAGAAGAACGACGAGTACCCGGGTTAAAGCGGAAGTAAAGCCTCCTCCTCTCTTCCGTTTGGTTTTTAACATTTCGCACATATAAAAATCATCTAAGCATAGCTTGCTGCTTAGTGGAAATTACATTTTAAAATATATTTTCATGATCGGAAATGCCAGCTTCCATTACTTGCCGGAATAGTTGTGGAATAGTTGTCTGGCTACGCAAGACTATACATCGTTGTAATGACCCTGGGTCATTATGTGTATATTTTTCCTGTATAGTGTTTTCTTCCCTCATTGGTGTGTGTGTGTGTGTGTGTGTGTGTGTGTGTGTGTGTGTGTGTGTGTGTGTGTGTGTGTGTGTGTGTGTGTGTGTGTGTGTGTGTGTGTGTGTGATTGAGTGGTGCTGATTGTGTGAGTGGCTGATGACCTGGGTGCAAGGTTATAATAGTTTTGGATTTTTCCATTAGTTTTTATTTTTATTAGTTTTGAGGTTTTGTTTTCAATTACAGTTTAGTTTTAATTCGTTTTTAAAGTGAGGTTGCTAGTTTCGTTTCGTTTTTATTTTTTGAAAATGCTTAGTTTTAGTTTAGTTTTTATTAGTTTTAGTGTTAGTTTTAGTCTTTTACGTAATATGGGGTATTTGTCAGGGGTGAGATTAAAAAATCTCCGGAAAAAGTATTGTCTAATAAAGAAAATCAACATAACATCATTGTTGAGAGTGGCAGGAATGTTGAGACATACAACTTCTCTCTTTGACCTCACCAACTGGTGTTTTTTATTGTTTTATTTCCACAAAAGCCAAAAGACGAAAACTAAGGAGATTTTCTCTATGATTTTTGTTTATTTTAGTTAGTTTTGTAAACACACAATACCGTTTCAGTTAGTTTTAGTTTTTTTTTTTAAAGCTTAGTTTTTATTTTTATTTCAGTTAACTAAAATGTTTTTCCATTCTAGTTTTCGTTTTTTAGTTAGTTTTCATTTACTATAATAACCTTGCCTGGGTGGTGCCTGGGTGTGTGGCTAACTAGTAGGTGGAACCAGAATGGTGATTGGCTCCGGTGATGATGGGCTCAACTATAAAGATGGCTGCCAACTACACGCCGATGTCTTTTCTCCTCACCAGCCTCCAAACGCCAGCCCTGTTGTCATGATTTTAGAATTTTGTTGAGTTTTGTGGGTAGGGGTGGGTGACCCCCTTGTTATCAGAAAAGGTTTTTGTATCAGGATTTTATGATCCCACCCTGAGGTAACTTGTAACAGTGTCTTTGACTTTTAACGTAAAGTAAATAAATCCTTACGTTTTGGGGATTTCAAACCTGTGTGGCCTGGCTGTTTGGGGACTGGGAAGGAGGGAGTACATTTTATTATGTTACACCTAGGGACCCCTAGCCTGGGGCGTAACAATCATCCCACAAAACAGACCTGAAAGCATGAAACGTGAGCTTGTCACGTGGGTCTGCTACTTTTGCTACGTTTGAAAATGAATCCTGAATAATTAAACATATAGCGTTAGTTATAAGATTCCACGTCTGGCCGTGAAGTGAGCGGGTTTGTCAGACACAGACAGGATATCATTGTTGTCGGGTGGAAACCTTCTATGTCGAAAACTATTTGTTTTGTATTTGTCATTTTAAAAACATGAACATGATTCAAAGTAGTGAAAATAGCTGATCTACAAGCACACAAAGCCTCGCATCCGGAGGCGTTGTGTGCTTGTAGATCTGCTGTTTTCACTAGTTTTGTGCAATAGTCTTGTATGATGAAACAGGGCTTTACTTTACGATGGAAAAGTACATTTGAAACTTGGAGCTATGAGGTTTCTGCCCGACAGTGACGATATATAGTAGATATAGACGATAGAGTTCTCCTCTCCAAAAAGTTTATCTATTTTCCGCCTGATGTGCCCAGAACACTATCGAGTTCAAGTGGTTCAACGCACAGAAGAGGGAATAATAAAACCTATTACACAAGGATCATCGCGTGGTCGTATAAGCTCCGTGAGTCATAGCAGCTGATACGCAAGTAAATATGAATAGAAAGAAACAGAAGACATCGTGTTCTAACGAGCAGATGATGGCCATACTTCAACACAGAAAAACTGAGAGTAATAATATATCAGAAATGTATATAGTTGGGGCGCCCGCTGGCCTAGTGGTCCAGGCTCATACCACATAGACTCTGATGCCTGACAGCGTGTCGTGGGTTCGAGTCCCGATCCCGACTACCTTTTCTGTGTGTCACTCCCCATTTCCTGAGGGTCTATACTGTCCTATCAATAAAGGCTTAAAAAGCTCCAAAAAAGGAAAAACTAGATAAAAGATGAAAGAAAATAATGTATGTGTGCTTTTCAAAGTACCCAAATTCGCTTTACATGCATGGGGAGGAGGAATTAAGCGGTCTTCGGATATCAGCCAAAATGTCAACAACGCGCATCCCTTAATCTACGCTATATGCTTATTGAGTTTAGGCTTAAAGCTGATTAAATTCAGTTACAGTTGAAGATTATGGCCAGCTAACTGACATGTGGGTCAGGCCTCGAGCATTAACACAACAATGACTTATCATAATCTACTTGTTTCAGGCGCTTCGCGGACCTTCTTCTGCACTGTGACTAACACAGTCCAAACGTGAGATTATAATTCTGCTCCTGACACTGCCGATATGTCACAAGTAAGCCAGTGCAAGAGGTCCACGCACGCTGGGAGCTATTACTTTGTGCGAGAGTGAGTTGTGGAGTGGGCCATAGACAGTGAGTGTCGACCAGCATCTCAAAGCGTGGAGTGTGCAGAGTTAAAGGACCACTTCACCTATGGGACAAACAGATCTTATTTTATTGTTGTTTGGGACATGACACAATCCTGAGTTATTTTTTGTGTTCAATCCATGTGTTTTTAGATATTTTAGTATTTCAGCATGCTACAAAGCATCATATGATGCATTTTGCATCATATGATACATTAGATGATGCAATATCACGCTACAGCATCATATGATGCTTTGTAGCATGCTGAAATGCTATCTGAAAAACACAGATTGAACTAAAAAAAGAACTCAGGATTGTGTTGATCGTGTCCCAAACAACAATAAAATAAGATCTGATTGTCCCAGAGGTGAAGTGGTCCTTTAAAGCTCTATAAGGGTCTATTTGGTTTGCAACTCTCCTTCATTTAGCTGGGGACCACCTGGAACCCCCTCAAGGACCACTGGTGTTCCCCGGACCACTGGTTGAAAACCACTAACCTATAGTGGTCAAATATTTCCCCCCGGCTATGGGGAATTCCCTTTAGTCTAGCGGTTAAGATCTTGGCTTTCCACATGGGAGACCAGGGGTCGAATCACGGTCGATACATGTGAACTATACGACTATGGTGTCATTTTTCATAGTTTTTAATTTACAACGACAATGAAGACTTGGTTGGTCTGATTGGTGATGACACGTCAGGTCTTAATAAAGTTGCAAAAACAAAGACAAAGACAATAGCTCTTCTAATTAAGGCTTTAATTAAGACAATCAGGCCCGTAGATTCAGGGAAACGCTGTTTCTTGTTTGGATGATGCAATGCTAATTGCTATACTATAGATTTAACGAGTCAATAAACAATCTATGAGTGCAATATGACAGCATCGGATGACACCGAAACGCAACACTCATCACTCACTGCAAAATGTCAAGCTGAGATCAGTGTTGAAATCGATATACCTCATTAAATATACATGGTATAGCCAACTTGATTTGTATATCCTTAAATTGAAAGGATATAAAAATCATTTGTCAGTCATTTTAACGTTTAAATTAATTCAGCCAACCTTTATTTAAAACTCTCTATAAGTTGATCATTGAGGAAGACCCTAATTTACAATGATGCAGAGATTACAAAAATAAATTCAGATTTAATAACAATGAATGTTGTCTCCCTCGGGTGGAAATCCTCATATAATATGACCAAATATTTCAGGATTCAAAAATTAAAAATTGTGGATCCACTGCTTTTGATGCTTTTGTGTGACGCTGTAAATCAAGTAAGGGTGTTAATTCATGATAAATAAATAAAAACAAAAATAAAAAAACACAAAAAGTTAAAATATGGAGATGACAGCAACGATTCTAAACATAGGATTTATGGAGCCTATGTTATCTGTAAACTAAAGTATTTTCCTCTTCAGTGCGTTTGAAGTCAAATGCTTAATGGCTGTGTTCTGCACTGGGCAGGCACCGTTGCCACATGGATACCTGCCACGCTCGCGAGGTGCCAGGAGGGACTGTTTAAGGACGGAAGCTTACATTTCAAACCGTCCCAACCGCTAATGGCCTCGTACGCTACTTGGCAAGCCCTGGCACAGTCTGCCCGCCCGCAGGCATGCTGTGGCAGCAACAGAACAGTGGCTGTCTCTCTCTAGCTGGGTCAGTGGGAGAACTGGAAGCCAATCAACCATGTGTCTTTATGCCTGAGTTAGACTTAATTGCGTGCGACACCTGCGCACAGCCATGCATATACAGTAGCGCAGGCTGTTGGGGGGTGACCAGGAGAGACCGTTTCTGTCGCAGGAAAAGCTGTATAATTTACATTGTGTCCATTTTTCCCGGGACAACTGCTGGGAATACTATTACTACTACTACTACTACTACTACTACTACTACTACCACTACTACTACTACTACTACTACTACTACTAATACTACTAATACTTCTACTACTACTAATCTATCTATAAATGCGAGAAGTCTCTGCGTGCGTGTGTGTGTGTTTGTAATCCGCGTATCTCGAGAACCGTTCGTCCCACCGGCTTCAGATTCGGCACGCGCGTTCCCCGCCGCGGCACGGAGTGCAGTGCCGGGTCTCGACCCGACCCGACGCGCGGTTTTCCCGAACCGGCGCGAAACGTTCGGAATCTCCTTATGCGGGGTTGATTGTTGACATCAGGCTGTTTCTGAGGAAATCGGCGAAAGCTCTGACTCATTGTGACATCACTTCATAAAAGGCTCTGACATCACGTACGCCACATGAGTCAACAAAAAATCTCTGTGAGTGTGTATGTATGTAGGTAATCCGCGTATCTCGAGAACCGTTCGTCCCACGGGCACGCGCGTTCTCCATATGGGCATAAAATGAATGCCCCCATATGAGAACCGTTCGTCCCACGGGCACGCGCGTTCCGTCCCACGGGCACGCGCGTTCTCCATATATGGGCATAAAATGAATGCCCCCATATATGGGCATAAAATGGATAAAGGGACACAGACAGACAGATTCAGAGATCTCCGAGAACCGTTCGTCCCACGGGCACGCGCGTTCCGTCCCACGGGCACGCGCGTTCTCCATATATGGGCATAAAATGAATGCCCCCATATATGGCCACGGCACGGAGTGCAGTGCCGGGTCTCGACCCGACCCGACGCGCGGTTTTCCCAAACCGGCGCGAAACGTTCGGAATCTCCTTATGCGGGGTTGATTGTTGACATCAGGCTGTTTCTGAGGAAATCGGCGAAAGCTCTGACTCATTGTGACATCACTTCATAAAAGGCTCTGACATCACGTACGCCACATGAGTCAACAAAAAATCTCTGTGAGTGTGTATGTATGTAGGTAATCCACGTATCTCGAGAACCGTTCGTCCCACGGGCACGCGCGTTCTCCATATGGGCATAAAATGAATGCCCCCATATGAGAACCGTTCGTCCCACGGGCACGCGCGTTCCGTCCCACGGGCACGCGCGTTCTCCATATATGGGCATAAAATGAATGCCCCCATATATGGGCATAAAATGGATAAAGGGACACAGACAGACAGATTCAGAGATCTCCGAGAACCGTTCGTCCCACGGGCACGCGCGTTCCGTCCCACGGGCACGCGCGTTCTCCATATATGGGCATAAAATGAATGCCCCCATATATGGGCATAAAATGGATAAAGGGACACAGACAGACAGATTCAGAGATCTCCATATATGGGCGTGAAATGGACGCAAATAGACAGATATCTCCATATATGGGCATATATGGGCAGACGTACGCCACATGAGTCAACAAAAAATCTCTGTGAGTGTGTATGTATGTAGGTAATCCGCGTATCTCGAGAACCGTTCGTCCCACGGGCACGCGCGTTCTCCATATATGGGCATAAAATGAATGCCCCCATATATGGGCATAAAATGGATAAAGGGACACAGACAGACAGATTCAGAGATCTCATACGGCATAAAGGGACACAGACAGACACACAGACAGACGGATACAGAGATCTCCATAAATGGGCATAAAATGGACGCAAATGGCATATATGGGCATAAAATGTACGCAGAATCACAAAGATCTCCATATACGGGCATAAAGGGACACAGACAGACAGATTCAGAGATCTCCATATATGGGCGTGAAATGGACGCAAATAGACAGATATCTCCATATATGGGCATATATGGGCATAAAATGGACCCAGAACTATATCTGCAGTGATCTCCATATATGGACATAAAATGGACGCTGACAGACAGACAGATAACAGATATCTCCATATATGGGCATAAATGGACACAGGCAAACAGATGGTCAAAACGGGTCCTATGACAACAGGTATAATGGGGTTTGCATTAAAGGGCGGGGCATTCATTCCCTATTTACGTTGTTCCGAGTTGGCCAGGTCGCCGACTAGACGCTGGGCCGCCCGAAGGGCGGCCCAGCTTCTAGTAATAATAATAACAATACAATAATCACTATCATCATCATCATCATCATCATCATCCGTATGTATCTCTGTCTGTCTGTCTGTCTGTCTGTCTGTCTGTCTGTCTGTCTGTCACGCCTGACACTGTGGTTCTATGGGTTTGTCGCTCTGACATCATGCTCTGACGTCACTGTGATGTCAGAGGAACCACTCTTAACAGAATGGGTTTGCAGCTCTGACATCACGCTCTAGGACTTTCACTTAACGAATAACTGAGTAAGCATGTTTGGGCTCTCACAGCATATCTCCATATACAGTACATGGATCTCCATATATGGGTACCAGGGGTCTCCATACATGAGTAACTGGTCCGATATACATCAATGGCCAGATGGCCAAGAATTGGCACCTGTTGCCCTGAGGCGTCTTACTAGTTATGATTAATAGTAGTAGTTAATCGTTAATCATTTACAGTATCTTTACTGACTTATTACTTCCCAATTTAGTTCCTAATAATATTGACCCTTAGTGTTTTGCTCCTGAGGAGTGAATGTGGTTGCTGCGCTACCCTGCCGATCGCTGCCGTAGTGGAGCACTTACACTGTAGGTGTCTTGCTCAAGGACACTTCAACCCGTCATATCCCACACGTTGCTGGCCAGGCCTGGACTCGAACCGGGGACTGTGGTTCCCCAGGCGGGCTCTCTCTCACCGTTCAGTTGTTATGCCAATTCAATCCTATGTTGTGTAAATGTCAATTTACCCAACCGGCTCACCCTGCCTGTGAGGAGCCCCCACCGGGAGGCCTCACCGGGAGGTGGGGGCCTCGCTGACAGGCACCGCCACCCCCCAGGCCCCAGCCCGTAGGAGTCACTATACCCAGCGACAGAGATCTCCCTCCTCCCTGTCCGGCTTCCCTAGCTCCCCTGAACATGTCCAGATGTATTGGTCTGCTCTGGAGGCTCTGGGATGCTCTGCTGTGCAAGGAGGTGGACAGGTACTTTAGCCCTGCGCCACCCTGGTGCCCTCGTGCATTGATTTATGACACGGATGTTGCCTTAGATCTCTTTCTCTCTCTCTCTCTTACACCCTGTGTCTAAACCTGATCATTGAAATGCAGGCAACATTGTTCCGTTCAAAAAAAAAGAGATTGTTCCATTTTCGGGGGACAGGCTGGTCACCTTTCTGTCTAGCGGGACAGACCTGTTATCGACCCTCGCGCGACGAGGGCCAGCCAGGAGCTGTCCTCGGCGTTATTACGACCGGAACAGTCCTTGCTGTATCCTCTAGTTATGAGGGACAGCAGGGCATCCTCAGAGGAGTGGTACAGGGGAGGGAGGGGGCAGGGGGGTCTGTTCTTTGAGCCGGGGGCTGCAGGAAAACTGTCCTCCCCTCCATCCCCTGTGACTGTTTTTTTTTTCTTTGATAAATGAAAAGGTGGCCCGGCTTCGTTGCCATTGCTGTATCCCCCCGTAGCCGATAGGGTCAGCGGCGGAAAGAGTGCGCGTGACATTATATCGACTGACTCAATCTCTGACTATATAGTCCTTCACAGTGATGGGAAAGGCCCTACTCACATTCACTTACTTGAGTAAAAAAGTATCATTACGGCAATGTAGAAACACTCTGTTACAAGTAGAAGTCCGGCATTTGAAATTTACTTGAGTAAATGGCCAAAAGCACAAAAGCATTGGTGTCAAAATGTACTTAAAGTAAATAGCAGATCTACAAGCTCAAAATGCATTGCATAGCATTGCATTGTGAGCTTGTAGATCTGCTATTTTCAAATGGCCGAAAAGCTGGCTATTATGTATGTTTTGTAATCGAAATCTACCAAGTAACTATAGTAAATGAAGTTTTCAAATAATTGTAGTGGAGTAAACGTATAGCATTTGAAATGCAGTGGAGTAGAAGTAAATGCACTGAGCACTGGCAAATGGCAATACTCCATCCAGTTAAGTAAAATACCTCAAAATTGTACAAAAGAAAGTACAGTACTTAAATAAATGTACTGAGTTGCTTTCCGCCACTGGTCCTTCATTGGGCCGCTGGCTGTCATGCAGGCGTCCCGCCGGCTCAGCCTTCATGTGACCAGATGAAATAAGAGGGGAGATGACCGCCTGCTCCGCCCCTCGCCTCTCATCTGTCTCCCCTCTCTCATCACGGCTTCGCTTTATGCTTGCCCTGACAGAAGGTGGAGTGGAACTAAAGTATATATCATCTCTGTTGGGCACAGCGATGATATATTCTTTTTTTTTTCTTCCCTCAATTTTGTAACACGTTTTTAACCCAGTGCCAATTGCCTAAGCTGTAATCCTGGGTGCTACACTCCCTCTGCCAACCTGGGAAGAGCCCCGGACTGAGCTCATGCTTCCTTCAGTGCATGAGGAGTGAACAGGCTGCTTCTGACAGGGGGAGTTTCCCAGTAGGACGCAGTGTGTGGTAGGATTAGGAACACGTTATTCCAACCAGTTCCTTTCCCCTCCATCAGGCGCCCCGGCTGGCCAGGAGGAGGCATTATAGAGACCAGGATTACTGCATGTTTTTTGTGAGGGTACCTATACAGTACCCTAGGAGACAAGAGGAAAACATGCACACTCCATACTGAAAGGCCCTTTCGTCAACCCCACTTTGTGTATGGGCACTGATGACGCAGAGGAGAGAGCACGCCCGCAGCGCCCACAGTGAGAATAGAACCCGGGACCCTCAAGCTATGAGGTGACAGCACTACCGACTGCGCCATGGTGGCAGACAACCTCTTAGTTTGTCGATTACATTTTATTTTGGCAGGCCTTGATGGCGTCATAATGCCTGATTTTAGGGGGCAGTTCACTTCATTCCTAAAACTAAGTACATGTATAAAATAGATTGTCTATTTTTGAATAGTGAAAGTATAGATTTCAGCCTCAGAGTACAACTATAAGACAAGTCATTTTATGTTTGGTTGCGCTTGGTTGCAGATCTACAAGCTAGTTGTGAGCTTGTAGATCGGCTATTTTCAGCATGCAACAAAAACATAAAATGACTTGTCTTTTAGTTGTGCTATGAGGCTGAAATCTATACTTTCACTATTCGAAAATAGACTATTTATTTTTTTAAGTACTTTGACTATAAGCCTACAGAAAACATCTACAAGCCCCCGCCATGTTTCGCCTTTTACTTCATTCAGGGACAGGGTTATGTAGCCTACAGTATATCTATCCACAGTACATTGTGGTATTTTATTTAAGTCACAGAAAATCTGACTGCTACTGCTGGCGGCTCCATTGTGGCTCTCTCTCTCTCCTTTTCACTTACTTCCCGGCCTTCCATGACAGGCATTAGCACTCGACTTGGGCTCTCCTAGGGCGCTCTCTCGCTCTCTCTCTCGCTCTCTCTCTCTCTCTCTCTCTCTCCCTCTCTCTCTCCCCCAGCCCCCCATCATCCCCTCCATGCTTCTCGGCATGTGGGACAGTGGAGAAGCTTCACAAAGCTGCATGGTGGCTTCTGAGTCCAGAGCTAGGAGCTTAAGGCAAGAGCAGAGAGAGAGAGAGAGAGAGCAGAGAGAGAGAGAGAGGGAGAGAGAGAGAGAGAGAGAGAGAGAGAGAGAGAGAGAGAGAGAGAGAGAGAGAGAGAGAGAGCAGAGAGAGCACCGCTGTCTGCCGCCCACACGGGACTCCTTGAAAGGAGAGGGAAAAAAGAGAGAAAGAATCCAACAGGTGCTAATCCAGCAGATAATGTTTTATAAAGGCAATATAAGCTCTGAGGGTGGCTCTGTGAGACATGTGCTGTGGTGGCTTTACAGGAAGAAAAAAAAATAAGAAGAAAATATTCTCCATGGAAGACTGTTCGATAGAGGAGAAGAGAGGAGAAAAGGATGACTATAGCCAGGGGCGTCACAAGGGGGGGAGTGGGACTGAGTTACTAGGGCCCAAGGTGGAGGGGCCTTCATTATTTTATACTTTAGCTATTGAAAAATAGCGGATCTACAAAATGCATCATATGACCAGTTGTAGCATGCTGAAATACTAAAATATCTAAAAACACAGATTGAACACAAAAGATAACTCAGGATTGTGTTGATTGTGTCCCAAACAACAATAAAATAAGATCTGGTTGTCCCAGAGGTGAAGTGGTCCTTTAAAAAAGTCATGGTGTTGCTGTGGACATACAAGGTTTTAGCCCCGGCAGCGACCAAACGCGACCCGGCCGGAGCAGAAGCTATAGGCACCTCGGTGATGAATGCCATTATCTTATCGACGCGCGCGCGCCGCCATGTCGCGGACATGAGGGAAGCTGTCGATATGAATTTGCGGTAACAACTGTGAACACGTTCCACAAATCTCCTCGGCTAACGACGGGGGGGACGGGTGGGGGGGGGGCAACGGGAGACACACCGCCGTGTGAAGCTGGCCGATAACATTGATCCGTGAGCTTTCAAAGGGGTCGGTGGGCCTTAAGAGAGACATGCTCCCTCCTGTGTTGTTGGTTATAGGACATGACAGGGCCCTGAGTGTGCACTCTCACTCGCACACACGCGCACGCATACACGCACACACACACACACACACACACACACACACACACACACACACACACACACACACACACACACGTTTTTATTGCTATACAGATGCTGAGAACATTGACTCTTTTTAGTATTGTTTAGACCAGTGGTCTTCAATGTTTTCAGGCCAAGGACCCCTTAGTTGAGAGAGAGATGAAGCAGGGACCCTCACAAACCTTTTCAGAGATTCCATACCGTAGTTTCATTGTTTGACAGCAATATCCTCATTCCTCAGTATTCATGTCAATTTCAGATATTTAACCACTTAAACCATCAATACGTAATTAACTTGACCTTTCACTCTGTACTTAGTCTGCTCGTTTTCCCTTCTGCACCAAACCACGAGGCGTTGTGAGATTGTAGATCTGCTGTTTTTGGCTAAAGTTCTCGGAATATATTATGGATGCCAGGGTTTAAGTGGTTGATATAAAAAAAGAGAAAAGAAGTTTCTATCACAAAAAGATTTGGAGGACCCCCTGTAGTAACTCTGAGGACCCCCTGTTGAAGACCCTTGGTTTAGACTGATGCTATTGGTTCTTGTTTTACCTGTGATCCTATAGTTTGCTTTTCATATAGATCGATGTCAGGCCATTATCTAACATCGAAGCTAGTGCGTATAGCTTTGATGTACAGATGACTGATCTTTTGATTGTTTTTGATTTTATTGAATAGGTTCTTGGTATACCTACGTTTTAAGATGACTATTTCTATGCATTTGATGTATTGATGTTGATGTATTGATGTACAGTATTACCTTGGGCTGTCCTTGCTTGTTGTAAATCGCTCGGGATTAAGAGTGTCTGCTAAACCTGAATTGTAAATTGTAAATTGTTTACTGAGAGACTGCCACTGACTCTCTGCATTCGCTATGTGTTTACCTAGCTTATTGTAAGTCGCTCTGGATAAACAGTGTCTGCTAAAATGCCTAAATTGCAAATTGTAAATATACCTAGGGACAGGTTTGGTGCATCGGTGGTTCTCAAAGTGGGGTGCGGGGACCCTGTGGTCATTGTGGGGTTTCAGCGGGTCCCCAGAAAAGTGAATTACATAGCATCAAAATCAGTTTAACTACTTTGGGCTAATTTATTATCCATCAGCTGTGGGGAGACAACGGACTGACCTCATGCTTCTTTCAATGCATGAGTAGTCCAAGTTGTTTCTTTTCACCTGACAGGGGGGATTTCCCCGGGATGGACGTAGCGCGTGGAAGGAACACGTTATTCCAACCAGTTCCTTTCCCCTCCATCAAGCGCCCCGGCTGGCCAGGGGGAGGCATTATTGAGACCAGGATTACTGCATGTTTTTGTGAGGGTATCAACCCTAGGAGACACGGGGAGAACATGCAAACTCCACACAGAAAGGCCCTATCGCCGACCTCACCTAGGGTGTGGGCGCTGATGACGCGGAGGGAGAAACACGCCCCCAGCACTGTTTTTTTTTTTTTTTTTTTTTTAAAGGTACATTATTTAACAACACAAATCTTATATGGGGGGTTCTGCGGCCCTTGACATGAAAAGGTTTGAGAACCACTACATGATACAAGCATTACAGAGCCTGACAGCCAGGAATTATGTCTAGAATTCCCATGGCTTATCATTTAGTTAATTAATATAGCATCAAATTCAGTTTAACCACTTTAATCCTACACACATGACCTATTTGAAAATAGCGTTCTACAAGCACATGACGCATCATGATGTGATGCGTTATGTGCTTGTAGACCTGCTATTTTCAGGAAGGAAAAGGAAAAGTTTAATTATTGTTTGAAACATTTAAACTGACTGACAGTGTTGTGACTGAGTTCTTGTTGTCCTATAGTCTAGTCTTTGTTGTGTTGTCCCATGTTTTCCTGTGTCTCTTTCTTGTCTCTTTTTCTGCTGACAAATTCTGAATCCCATATATGAACCTATGAACCTATAAGCAACCAAGAATCCAAAGAAAAAAGGGGTTAGAACCAGGGACATGCTGGGCCCCTGATTGAGCTTAGGAAAAAGAGTTGGAGAGGCCCTCATTGTGCGCTATAGAGAGAGATCTCTCTCTATAGCGCTGCTGCTACTCAAAGATTTGTGACAAAGTGACAAGCCAGTGGGCCAATTACATGAGTTATATTTTGTCTTTGTTTTGTATCATTTTAAAAATGATTTAAACTAGTGAAAACAGCCGATCTACAAGCACACAACGCCTCGCACCGCGAGGCGTTGTGTGCTTGTAGATCTGCTGTTTTCACTACTTTTGTGCAACAGCCTTGTATGATGAAGCAGGGCTTTGCTTTGTGAAAAAATGTACAAATGTGAAACTTGGAGATACAAGGTTTCTGCCCGACAGTGACGATTTACTTTGTTGGCCGCCCAGCCCCCAAAATGGAACAAAGGCCGACATTTTATTTATTTATTTTTCCTAATGGCCTGGACCGGCCGGGAATGAACCGGCCGTTCAGGAGTTGTCCCGCTTTTCCCAATGGCCAGCACGTCCCTGGTTAGAACCACTGCATTAGTGGCGGCGGACAGTTTCTGCTGCTCCTGGCCATGAATGTGTGTCCCATCGTTGGTGTCATATCCCTGTCCTGCAGTGTTTTGTTTCCCCCGATGTCCTCCGGCGGGCTTTTCTGCTTAATCCACTTCTTAGGTTCTATTAGGCACTGAGTAGCAGGTCAGAACAGTAGAGGTCATGCTGACAATAAGGGTCACTGTGCTTGTTTTTGTTTTGGGTCAAACGGGAATCCTGTTGGTGGTATTAGTGAAATGGGTTGTTTTCAGTGACCTAATAGTTTTGGGTTTCCTGTCGGTCCTTCCACGTGCCTGGAAGGCGGATTCTGAGCAGGGTTGTTAGCTCTAATCTGGAGCACCTGGGTGTAGCTCTCTCCTCAGTGTCTCAGTTCAGCAAAAGCAGGGGTCTTCAACGTTTTCAGGCCAAGGACCCCTTAGTTCAGGGAGAGATGAAGCAGGGACCCCCAAAACCTGTTCAGATTTCATTGTTTGACAGCACAATCATCAGTGTAGGCTATTCTGGATTCATGTCAATTTGTGTTTTCAGATAATTACCACTTGAACCGTCAATTCTTAATAAGCTTGACCTTTCACTCTGTAGTCTGCTCTTTTTCCCCTCTACACAGTACACACCAAACCTCTTTGCAGAAAATAGGCGTTAGCTTGTAGATCTGCTATTTTTGCCTAAAATTCTCATAATATGGATGCTAGGGATCAAGTAGCTCTGGTCCATCGCTTTCACCTCCCGCATTGCTCCCGGTGAAGCTCTGACAGACCCGTCGGGAAACGCATGGACTCGAGATTGTCGGCCCCGCCGAGCGCTCAATACTAGTGAAAATAAACAAAACCGTTTCACTACTCACCAAACCAAAGGTCGTTTTGCGCTGTTGAAAGTCTATTCTCCGCGGTGGTGAACCCCTCAGCACCCCACCTACTCTGTAAAATACATTATTTTTGGCATGAAATAAAGTGCATCCAACTCGACCGCCGCTTATTTCCGGGTTGTGAACCATTGTATCTGCGGTGGCCGCTAGGTGGCCTGAGGTGTGTGCGTTTTATTTCATGACAAAAATAATGTATTTTACAGAGTAGGTGGGGTGCTGAGAGGTTTACCACCGCGGAGAATAGACTTTCAACAACGCAAAACTACCTTTGGTTTGGTGAGTAGTGAAACGGTTTTGTTTATTTTCACTAGTATTGAGCGCTCGGCGGGGCCGACAATCTCGAGTCCATGCGTTTCCCGACGGGTCTGTCAGAGCTTCACCGGGAGCAATGCGGGAGGTGAAAGCGATGGACCAGAGCTAGGGATCAAGTGGTTAACATAAAAAAAGGAGAAAAAAGGTTTCTATGACACAAAGATTTGGAGGATCCCCTGTATTAACTCTGAAGACCCCCTAGGGGTCCCGGACCCCCTGTAGAAGACCTTTGAGCTAAGGTATGGCAATATCAGTAAAAGTAAAAGCAATAGGCCTACTGCAATGTAGAAATACTCGTTACAACTAAGTAAAAGATCCACTAAAATCTCCCATTCATTTAAGCCTAGAACCTCCAGGATGGCAGTGAATCACAACCATAAAACCTTTGATCCTATATATAAAAACATATTTTAATATTTAATAATTTGATATAGGCCTATTACATTTATTAAATACCCTTTGTTTAACGATTTTCAAAAATGTATTTTCATAGCAAACAAAGGTTTCATGGTCATGATTCACTGACAGGAGGGCTTGGTTCTAGGCTTAATATAATTGTTATAAATATTTTTGTGAAAGTCTATGAGGAAATAAATGGGAGATTTCTTTAGTGGCACCAGTAAACCACACCCACTGCGATACTTAAAAATAATATATTTTATATTATATTTAGTTATTATATTATATATTTAGTTTTAGTCATCATAGCTTAGTTTTTATTTCGTTTTTGTCAGTGAAAACTTTCATCATAGTTTTAGTCGACAAAATGTCTTTGTTCAACAGAAATGAACAAACTCTGTTCACATAATACAACAGCGTATTTTATTTCCCAGCAGTGTATTATTACTCAACAGGTGCAACTTCATTGAGAAATTGTGAAACTTGTCAGACGGTCCCTAAACGGTAGACACACTCTGTGGATGCAGGTTGTTGTCAGACAGTCCCTAGGCCAGTCCCAGTGATGTTTGGAAGCAAAAACGTTAGTAAAATAAATAAACAAGTCATAATGTAATGTTACTGCACATGGAGGTTGTGTAGCCTACATTTGAAAGCTGCTAAAAGACACGTGTCAGTGAAAAAGAGAAGTTAATTATTATCTTCATGACAAACAGCTGTTGGATGTTGTTTTACTATCCAGGTGAGTTAGCTTAGCTGACTGCAGCTAGCTACTTATTTCACTTTTAAACTAGTCCGTATAAAATGAAGCTTTTTTTTGTGTCCTGTGACGTGAATATGTTGCAATGACGTTTGTGTGTGTGTGTGTGTGTGTGTGTGTGTGGGCGACTGCAGTGGTGTAAAGTAACTAACTACATTTACTTAAGTACTGTACAGTTTTGAGGTATTTGTACTTTACTTGAGTATTTCCAATTTCCATGCGACGCGTTGTGAGCTTGTAGATCTGCTATTTTCAAACATTATACTTTACTTTTGCTACTTTAAGTACATTTTGATTCCAATACTTAATTTTACTCAAGTACATTTTGAATTCCGGACTTTTACTTCTCAGAGTATTTATAAGTAGTATTGATACTTTTACTCAAGTAAAAAAATTGAGTATTTTTTCCACCACTGGGTGACTGCAGTGCTGTAGTTAAATCTGTAGGCTATGTGTGGTAAAGAATGAAAAAGGCCCAGATATGTACCGGTATATTATTTTGAAATTAACAGACCATTTAGGTGGTTGGAGATGCTCTATGCATGGGTATACATTTCTAAGGCAGAAACCTTGTATCTCCATATTTAAACCTTTTTTGTTTTTATTTTTTATTTTCTGTAAATGAATGCACTCACCATACAGCAACCTACTCACAACGAGAGAGAGAGAGAGAGAGAGAGAGAGAGAGAAAAGAGGAGACACCCTGCTTTTTACTGAGCCCAGAGTACAGTAGTATAAAGAAGAGTGATGGAATGAAAGCATAACATGACCTTTCCAAGGTCTGCCAGTAATGATTAAAAGAACTTGGTTTTAGAAAATGTTCCTGAGATGGAAGAAGCATGATTGCACAACCACTGTCACTTACTTGACCAATGAAGGACATAGTGGGTGTGTGTGGAGTGTCTGTCTATAGCCTATAACTCAAGAAGGCTACTCAATGCTCAATCTAGGCATTATCATTTTCTTTTCTAAGTGCTGTTCTATACCGTCGTGATGGCAGTAATCACAGCAGTAATACAAACAATAAAAGAAAAAACAATATTCACGCACAATATTGAACATGTTTTATGAGAAATCTATGTGCTCTATGTAAAGGATGTGCTCCCATATATGCCCTACACAATAGAGAGTGTTGAGAATCAATATCTATTTAGCTTTAGAAGCAATTGAAAATGCACTTCAACAAATAATGTTGCAGTGCTTTGTTGATGCCCCCGTAGCTCTGTGGTTGAATATCTGTCAGCTATCCAGTATAAAACCGACCTCACTGATGTCTGGTAATGCATCTTGTTCAGTGACTGTACCTGCCTTTGGAATGCTAGGCTGTACCGTATGTTATGACAGATTACAGTATACTATACATATACTAGGTTGTATGTTGTGACAGGATACAGCATACATACTAGGCTGTGCTTGTTGTGACAGGACTAAATAAAAACTAAGCTATGATGACTAAAACTAAGACTAACTATACTAGACAATTTAGTCAACAACTAAAAACTAGACTAAAATGTCGGGGAGGGACGAGGGGAGAAGATGGCAGTGTGCAAACATGATTGACATACTGTAACTTGATTCTTTTTATTTACGTGCTCCGAAATTCGCCCTGATATTCCGATATTCGAAAAAACGCAGCAGTGTGCAAAGACCTTTAATGGACTCAAATCTTATGATATTTAGTCCACTAAAACTACTAACTAGACTACAACCAAAACACTTCTGATGACTAAAATATGACCAAAACAAAATGAAAATGTATTCAAATTGTATTGTTTTTTTTTTATTAATACCAGGTAGCGTCCAGGAGAAAGATGCTGAAAGCCGTCAACACTGTGAGCCGTCCCAGCCTTGTTCCATGAGAGCCAACACACGGCCATCGACTTACCAGGGTGTCCCACACCTCCAGCACAATGACTACATACTGTACTGTATGTGGCCATCCCATAAGAAAGACGTGGGGGAGGCAAGTACCGGACACCAGATACATGAAGGATGGAGGGCTCATCCGAGCTTGACCTGGAGATGGACATCCGGAGACCTCGCTCTTATCCATGGGTTTTCCCAAGTGTGACCCTAGTCCCTGCCTGGTCATCGCTTTACACAACCCATGAAGACCGCTCAAAGTAAGACCCTGTTTCTTTTCCTTTGCTGCTGCTGCTTGTGTTGTTTTTTAAAGATGTGTATATTTGGCATTTCTGCCTTTTATTGATAGTATTACAGTGAAGATAGGACAGGAAACGGGGAGAGAAAGTTGGGGACTGACATGCGGCAATGCATCGTCAGGATGCATTGCCGCATTAGCTGTCCGCATTAGCTGTCATTACCAGATCAATAGCTGACAGCTGTCATTTCGGGGCCCAGTGTTGCAGTTAGGGCTGTCACAATTATTACATAATCGTCTAATCGTGATTTTTTGACATAATCGTGATTATTTTTCATAATCGTCATAATCGTTTCCATGTTGAAAAATGTTCATATATTTAAAAAAAGGTCCAAAATTGTGGAAATAGCAGATCTACAAGCTCACAACGCGTCGCATCGCGACGCGTTGTGAGCTTGTAGATCGGCTATTTCCACTATCAAAGTTATTTTTTAAGTAGTAAGTTGTCAAATGTGTCAGTAATTTCTTTGTATATTTAGGTTATGTGTCATATCTACCATGTACAACTTCAAAGCCTAAAAGCCAAACAGAAATGTAATTATCAACGACAAAAACACAATTAAATCGTTAATCGCCAATTATTTGAGTGACAATTAATCGTCATGTAAAATGTCATATCGTGACAGCCCTAGTTGCAGTGAAACATGTCAGTGACTGGAGAATTGAAGGCTGCCGTGAATCTGCACTGGTCACGGCCACAACAGCCATGTTGTGTCTGTTGTTGAAGGTAGTACGTTATACCACCACCGTATACATATACCAGGCTGTGTATGTTGTGTTGTTTATGGTGTTGAAAGTAGTGAGTTGTAAACAGGTTACAGAGTATGTGCATTGACCTGGCTCTTGGCCACTTCAATTAGCCTATGTGTGAGTTTGCTGTTTCCTTTAAAGTTTGAGCTATAGAGGTTTGAGGCTCAGACTCAGCAGCCTTCAAAATGTTCAAAGGGAATTGGAGGCTGATGTGGATCTACTATATCGTCGGTGTCGGGTGGAAACCTTGAATGTCCAAAACCTTATTTTTTTCTTATTATTTTAAAAACGATTTAAAATAGTGAAAATAGCAGATCTACAAGCACACAACGCCTCGCTTGCGAGGCGTTGTGTGCTTGTATATCTGCTATTTTTGCTACTTTTGTGCAACACTCTTGTACGATGAAGTAGGGCTTTAATTTAAGAAAAATCATACACATATGAAAACTTGGAGATACGAGGTTTTCTGCCTGACGGTGACGATATATTTGCTGCTGCTGCTGCTTGTGTTGTATGTGTATGTTGTGTACTAATGGGATTCTCTATTGCTGTCATATTGGGATCCACAGGTATAGAGAGTTTGCACACGCCTCACTTTTTCCACCCAGCTTGACTGAGTGGCAAAACATTGAGCAGCATGGCACGTTGGGAGTTTGGAATCGCTCGTTGGAAATCACTCAGCGGTCCTGCAGTACCAACTAATTAACGAAATCGCACCTAATGCAGGAGGCAGAAGAACTTTGCGTTATTGAAAACGAGTGTTTCCAAACTCACTTAGAAATATACTGTTTTTGCCTCTGTTCAGAATGAATGAAAGCTTGCCATTGCCACAGAATGTGCTACCCAGTCAGTAGGCGTTCCTGCATAACTTCTGGGTATGGAAGGATGTATTACATATTTTATGGGACGGGTGGTAGGGTTATGGCTTGTTCATTTTTATTGATAATGACTATTAGCACCTTATCGATCCTTTTTATCGAGTCCACTATTGAGCGTTTTCTAATATTTTGTGGAAAGACGTGAGTGCCAGTGTGGGTGATTAGATTTATTTCTTAACCACCTCTTGTCTTGATTGTCTAAACATGACGTCATGGGCCGCTATGCTCCATAACAGGCTCGACAAGCCCAAAGCTTATTAATACCGGGCCTCGTTAAATCTGTTATGGAGTTTGTAACCCATGGGACATCACACTGAGTTAACCTGGACCGTGTCATATTATCTTGTACACTAATCACATCACACAAGACTATCTAAACGTTGAATTTCTTGCCTAAAGAACAGCAACAACACTTTTTACAGCTACCGGAAATGTAAGGACAAAACGTAGTGATATGTGACCAGTGGGATCAAAGGGGTTCAGGTTGTGTTCTTGTTGTTTGTGAAGCCAGATAAAAAGGTGTGTAAGGTGTGTTCCAACTCCAACATGCCTGGAACTGACCACTACTTCTACTCTTTGATTTGGCTGATATTGGCCGAGGCGCTCGCCAATTCATCTGAATCAACGCCCTCAGCTTTATCTCTGATTCATATGCTTGATGTGAATCTCCAGACAGAGAGAAAAAAATGAAAAATAAAATAAAAAAAAGGAATAGGCCTATGCACAAAAGCAAATTTCCCCCACTTTTTTTGCATCTGTATACCTGTGATGTAACTAGAGCCTGACCGATGTCATATTTTCTGACCGATGCCGATGTTTGCCGATGGTGAGTGCTAGACCACCAATTGCCGATGTTTAACCGATGTTTTGTAATAATATAAAATAATAATAAATCACCTAAATTTCAAAAACTTCTTACCTTCAAAAACTTTTTTTCCTTTTTTTTTACCAATGGTCCGGGGACCACCTGTGGTCCTTGAGGGGTTTCCAGGTGGTCCCCAGCAAAATGATGGAGATTTGGTAACCAAATGGACCCTTTATAAGAACCTTAACTCATGAGTGTAAAATTAAACCCTTACGGGCAACGACAATATATTCTACGATTTAGGTCTGATTGGCTAAATGTCAACAAATGGTGGTCTAATATTAATTATAAAAATGACCGATACATCGGAGAGATAATGACCGATGTCCGATACCGACATTGGGGTCCAAAAATGACCGATATATCGGTTTGACCGATATATTGGTCGGGCTCTAGATGTGACAAAGCTTTTGCCCACCCCTGTCATGTAGGCTCGAATGCAGCTCGTAACAGATCCCATATCGTCACTGTCGGGCAGCAGGAACCTCGTATCTCCAAGTTTTCAAATGTGTATGTTTTTCCGTAAATTAAAGCCCTACTTCTTCTTCTTCTTCTTTCGTGTAAAAATAGTGAAAATAGCCGATCTACAAGCACACAACTTGCTTGTAGATCGTCTATTTTCACTAAAAGAATAAAAAAAAATAAGGTTTTGGATATATATAGAAGGTTTCCGCCAGACATACTGTAGTCTGTCCCCTACGCCGCCGTGTGGATTAGCCCGTGCCGTGCGCTACGGTGTGAGCTATCGACAAAACGAGCCAATAATCCAAAGTGACAGTGACATAATGCCAGTCACACAGAACCGCATATCCACTCATTTGCTTCCACTTAACAGCGGCCCTGTCATTAATCGTGCTCCCTGTGTGTGTGTGTGTGTGTGTGTGTGTGTGTGTGTGTGTGTGTGTGTGTGTGTGTGTGTGTGTGTGTGTGTGTGTGTGTGTGTGTGTGTGTGTGTGTGTGTGTGTGTGTGTGTGTGTGTGTGCGTGCCTCTCTGCTGGCTGGTCTGCGATCAGTCAGCACATCACCATCCACCATCCACCCACCGTTATGCATGCAATAGGCCTGTCACAATTACGACATAATCGTCTAATCGCAATTATTTCACGCATATTTCGCAATTATTTTGTCATAAGCGTCATAATCGTTTCCATGTTGAAATATGCTCATCTTCAAGCATTTTCCATAATATTGGCAATAGCAGACCTACTGGCTCACAACGCGTCGCATTGGTATGTGTCATATCTGCCATGTGCAACTTCAAAGCCTATAAAAGCCAAATAGAAATAGAAACGACATGTAAATGTCATAATCGTGACAGCCCTACGTGCCACTGACTGCAGATGATTGTGCAAACTGTGGTTTCCAATTTCCCCCCCGTCCCCCCTTGGAGCCTTAGTTACATCCAGAGTTGTAAAGTAACTAAGTACTTGTAATCGTACTTCAGTGCACTTTTCAGTTTTTTTTAGTGGTGTCCAACGATTAAATATTTTAATCGCGATTAATCGCATGATTTATGTAGTTAATCGCGCGATTAATCGCAAATAACTCATCAGCTTTTATCAGGTCACAATGTAACTTAGAGGGATATCTTTCAAGTCTTTCGTGGCCCTATTAACTTGGGAGTGGAAATATTTGCTGGATTTATGCGAAAGTATGTTAATCTTTTATTCGAAATCAATTAAAAACCTGAATAAATCATAATGGTATTGCATTAAACAGACTGCAGCTGATGGGTATAAGGATCTGCTAAATGATTACTGTTGTGTCCACCTTTATGCTTTAATTATACATTGTATTTTTGTTACATCAACAGGGATGGACCTTGTAGCCAATATAGCCGATATTGTAGCCAATGTTTGTAAATATGCGATTAATTGCGATTAAAATAATTAATCACGATTAACATAACGGTGAGTTAACTCATACAGTGCCAGGCGACTTTTAGGGCGACTTTCTCACTATGGGCTTCCCTGCCAAGCGACTTTGGGCGACTTTTACTTAGAAAAAAAAAAAAAAATTTTTTTTTTTTTTTTTTTAAATCTTTTAAATCTAGTAAACATGATTTCAATCGCGATTTTGCATGTTCCACCCCCATACAACCCCATCTTTATACAGGGCAGCCATCTTTGTTTACATAACATGTAAAACATAATGGCTATTATCTCAAGAATGCCTGAACGGATTTCCAATCTTTTTTTTTTGTTTGAAAGCTGTGAACAGCCTGCACAAACATGGTGCATGATCTGTGCATGGGTGTGCATGATCTGTGCACTACAAATTACATGGAAGTCTATGGAGAGGGCTGGCACTAATGCCACTCGAGGGCATTTTTAATTGGCAGTAAGTGAGTTAATTGCGATTAATTTAGTTAACTCGGACAGCACTATTTTTTTTTTTTTTTTTTTTTTACTTTTGTATTTCCAATTTTCTACACTTTCACCTCTACTCCAGTACTATCTCAGAGGCTAATATTGTACTTTTAACTCCACTACAATTATTTGACAACTTTAGTTACCGTGTAGATTTGGATTATTATTACAAAACATGCATGAACCACATCAGCCCTATGTGTACTTGGGCTATTTGAAAATAGCAGATCTACAAGCGAATCCCGTAGCGAGCGGCTCATTAGGCTACTCAACAGCGCCTCTTGAAGGTTGGTCACAACTCGCTTAATGCTTATATATTGAAGCAATAAGCCACAAGAGGCATGTGGTTACCTGGTATTTTATAACGGCTGAGAGGCGTGGTGAGACACGAGGCACAGCCGTTATAAAATACAGGTAACCACATGCCTCGCGTGGCTTGTTGCTTTTCTAAAACGGTTACAACATGGCAACATGAAAAATCATAGACACGTACCAATTAAAACTGTTCTATTTCACTAATAATTCTCTACAAGGTCTGCAAGAAAGTTCCCAGCTACAAGAAAGTAGTTCCCTGCTTTTTTTCCAACAACACAGGTGCAGATAATTGGTGCACTGTGGAACACTGTGGAAAGAAATAACGCACCTGGGTTTGATATAAACTCATTCAAGGTGTGGGTTATAGTCTCACATACCACAGCAATTAAGGGAAACCAGCCTATCAGAATCAAAGAATGGAACAAGCTGTTTTAGAATTTTTCTATAAAAGTAAAGTGTCTCTGTGGGCATAAGAAATACAAAACCAATGAAAAGTGAGCTTGAGACTAAATAATAACTACATTGGACCGGTTATTTTTTCCCCCCCATTTCTTGACATTTTGTTTGTTTATTTTTTTGGTGGGAGGGTTTACACCTGACAGCGATAATATATTACGAACAACAAAATGATTCTCTTATTTCTCGCCATCGGAAGTTGGATTCATTCACTTCAGACGAAGCCATTATGGAAAGAACAATGTGTGTGTCTTTCCCTGAAGAGCGCTCCATCCATCACTGTCCACCGCCCTCATTACCGCTCCGCGACACTCACTGCTTCTCAACGCACGGCCCGGGGAACCCTCAGGGGTCCAAATGGACCCTCACGGGGTCTGTAACTCTGGGGGGTGTACCAATGGAACCAAATGAACCATTACCCGTCCGAAAAGGGTAGCACACACACCCGCTGTGGACGGCGCGCGTCAAAACAGCTGCCCCTCATCTATCTATAAATGCGAGAAGTCTCTGCGTGTCTGTCTGTCTGTCTGTGTGTCTGTCTGTAATCCGCGTATCTCGAGAACCGTTCGTCCCACCGGCTTCAGATTCGGCACGCGCGTTCCCCGCCGCGGCACGGAGTGCAGTGCCGGGTCTCGACCCGACCCGACGCGCGGTTTTCCCGAACCGGCGCGAAACGTTCGGAATCTCCTTATGCGGGGTTGATTGTTGACATCAGGCTGTTCCGGAGGAAATCGGCGAAAGCTCTGACTCATTGTGACATCACTTCATAAAAGGCTCTGACATCACGTACGCCACATGAGTCAACAAAAAATCTCTGTGAGTGTGTATGTATGTATGTAATCCGCGTATCTCGAGAACCGTTCGTCCCACGGGCACGCACGTTCTCCATATATGGGCATAAAATGAATGCCCCCATATATGGGCATAAAATGGATTGCAGACAGACAGATACAGATATCTACATATATGGACATAAATGGACAGAGGCAAACAGATGGTCAAAGATCTCCATATATGGGCATAAAATGGACGCAGACAGACAGATACAGATATCTCCATATATGGGCATAAATGGACACAGGCAAACAGATGTTCAAAACGGGTCCTATGACCACAGGTATAATGAGGTTTGCATTAAAGGGGGAACCGGCACTGTGTCTGCAACACAGTTGGAGGAACAGACATATACTCCATATATGGGCATAAAATGGACGCAGATAGACAGATATCTCCATATATGGGCATAAAATGGACCCAGAACTATAACTGCAGTGATCTCCATATATGGACATAAAATGGACGCCGACAGACAGACAGACAGATACAGATATCTCCATATATGGGCATAAATGGACACAGGCAGACAGATGGTCAAAACGGGTCCTATGAAAACGGGTATAATGGGGTTTGCATTAAAGGGCAGGGCATTCATTCCCTATTTACATTGTTCCGAGTTGGCCAGGTCGCCGACTAGACGCTGGGCCGCCCTTCGGGCGGCCCAGCTTCTAGTTATTTTCAATGAACCTAGCCGCACCGGTGGCGGCAGACACACTCACGCCTCGCCCGCCGCTCCGTTACGCCACAGTTTTTTTTCCCAGGCGTTGTCTCACCCCTTGAGAAATATCCGCAGCCGGTGTGTGATGTGTGTTCCCCTTGACTCTGAGAGTGTAGTGTACACATGGAACCTAATGGACCCTTACGAAGTCTGTAAATCTGAAAGTGTACCCTTACGGAGTGTACCCTTACGAGCGGATACGATTGGAACTGGTACACTATATAGAAACGAAGCTGATGGATGTGTTCACTTCTCCTAATTGGATGAAAGTGGCGACGCATCTGAAAATGTATTTTCTGTTCATTAGAGAGCCGGATAGACGGCGAGACCACTGTTACTGAACAAACGTTCTGTATAGCATTGATTACTATTGCAATAAAGAAGAGCGTTGACTTTTTAACCAAACATTGTTTTGTTTTAAACAAAACATATTTCTTATAGCACCTCAAACTATAAGAAATATGCACGTAATCAACAAATACAAACAGAGGAGAAAAAGAGAAAATCGGTGGCAGTGTATGACCCCTCGTTTCAATGTGATTTAATAACTATCGTTATTTTCATGACAGTTTTTCTTTTATATATTTTCTGCATAGTACTGTGTTTTATTTGTCTGTCATTCTATGTTATGGGTTAAATAAAAGGACCCCAATTGAAACATGCCCAAAAGCTTTTTCGGGTGTAAACTTTTAGTTGACCTTGTACGTACCATTGAACTGTACTGTCATGAAACTGTACCTTTTCCGATGCAATCTATTGTAGTTTTCTGACAGATCTCTCTCTCTTTCAAGTCGTCTTACATCTCTCCCTCTGCATCTCTATCCATCTTATCCCTCTCTCTATCCCTCCGTCTCTCTATCTGTGGCCGACATTAATTAAACATAAACCAGTGACCATCTGTTTGCCAGGCTTAGGACACTTGACCTCCTGACCTCCTGACACACACACATGTACGCACACGTGCACGCGCACACGCATTACTATATTTGTGAGGACATCAACGTTTGCTCTTGTCGGTGAGCGACACCTACATGCAACTATACTGTATAGTAAATGATTGTTTTTGGATGAAAACCCTGTATGTCCAAAACCGTTCGTTTTGTATTCATTGATTTTCGCCGCATTACAACGCGTTGTGAGCTTGTAGATCGTCTATTTTTTGGCAAAGACATTCGATAGAGAGTGAAAAAAAAAGACTGTATCAAGTACCTTTTACGTGTTAAGTGGTACCAGATATGCAGCTTGGCAAATAAAAGGTGAATTGATCCCAGTGCAATGAGTGCATGATGGAGGACGATATCACGATAAAATAAATGTAATTATCATGAGATAATATCGCTTATTATCCCATCCCTACACACAATGCACAAGTTATGTAGCTAATTCATCCATTTATGTAAGTCACGATGGCTTGCCAACGTGCCCGTCATATTACCGCGGGAAGTAGGGGTCCTGTTGGGTTTGGGGATCTGTTGGGAACTGAATGAAACAGGCACATACTGTATTATACAGTCTCAATGTTGGTAAACAAGAACTCTGGCCTGACTCCTGCCACTGTGTGTGTGCAGATGTGCGCCATTGAGGCTCTTTGTTTTGTCTCTACAATGTCCACAGTGTGTGGAGAGCTTTTGTTTTGTTACATCATAGGTAAAAAAATTAAATAAACTGTAGAAACCTGAAGAAAAAAACAACAAAAAAAAAAACAACGCACACACAAAAGAAAACGTACAAAACCCGCACAGCACACGTGCGTGAGGAATCTAGAGCTCTGGCACTTATTGATTTACAAATTAAGAACTGACTGCATGGCATTATAGTTGACAAGTTTAAAACAATGTAAGAGGCAAATTCCCTACGTTATACGTTTTCCCAGCGGCAGTATATACAGGGAGAACAATAAAGGACCAAGAATTGAGCCCTGTGGAATACCAAGAACAGGTGTCTGTTGTTTGTTTGAATCAAAGTCAGCTAGATTGACAAAGTAGCAGCTATAGGAGTAAAACCATGGCAACACGGCGGTGCCTGGCAGACCTGTCCAGTACTCCAGACGTGGTATTATGTAATGTGACAGGCCTATAGCGGCGTACTCCACTTTAGGCCTTAAGGGGAGAAAATGGTCATTTCATGCAAATCAGGCTAAAAGCGCCATCCATTTCTGGAGGGAAATACACAGAAAAAAATCTGCTTTAAGTAGGATATGAGGGGTCTAACTATGGGTTTGTCATGATTCTGAATGCATTGCAAGCATTTGTTTTGCACAAAAAACATTCCTTGGGCTACAAATGGCCCCACAGAACGATGGTTTAGTGACGAGTCATCACTTTTCACAGTTTTGTGGGTGTTTTGTGGGGCCATTTGTAGCCCGAGGAATGTTTTTTTTTGTGCAAAACAAATGCTAGCAATGGATTCAGAATGATGATAAACCCCTAGTTGGACCCCTCACATCCTACTTAAAGCGGATTTTTTTCTGGGTATTTTCCTCCTGTATAGAAAGTCGATGGGAGCCCAACTTGATTTGGCCGCTGTGGCGACCCCGAAGGTCGCCGACTCGGGCGCCCTATCTAAATCATTAGAGCATGCCATGGGCTACATCAGTGCAAAATGTGCAAACTGATTTGCACGAAATGACCATTTTCTCCCCGAAGGCTCTATGTCCTCCTGGCTCCTCACTGGCATTGTGTAGTCAGCGAGACTACAGTTTTAACAACGCTAAGATGCTTCGTCTATAAAATTATATTAACTGTCATTTGCATCTGTGTTTGGTAACGATCAGTCTGCGCACACACGCGCGCACGCTCACACGCACATGAGTACGTACATGCACACTGCCCAGTGCCCACCCGCCTGGTTAAGTGTGTGTCCATGTGTAGTTGACAGCCAGGTCAGCCGTGGCATTGGGAGATGAGGTCAAAGTGAAAGTGGTCCCTAGAAGAGGAAGAAGAAGCAGAGGCTGCCAGTCTTGTCACTGTGCCACCAGGCCAGCGGGTCACGGGGGACATTGAGACCTGTCACTCAACCCCCCATCCCCCCCTCCCCCGCAAAGCCCCCCTTGTCTGTCTATATCACTCTGCTGTCAGCGAGACAGCTGCTTAGCATCTAAATCTCTCTCCGTCCGTCTCTCTCTCTCTCTCTCTCTCTCTGTCTCTCTCTCTCTCTCTCTCTGTCTCTGTCTCTCAATTTCAATTCAATTCAAAGGGCTTTATTGGCACGAGAAAACATATCGTCAATGTCGGGCAGAAACCTCGTATCTCCAAGTTTCAAATTTGTACTTTTTTCACCAAGCAAAGCCCTGCTTCATCATACAAGGCTGTTGCACAAATGTAGTGAAAACAGCCGATCTACAAGCACACAACGCCTCGCACTGCGAGGCGTTGTGTGCTTGTAGATCTGCTATTTTCACTAGTTTAATTCATTTTTAAAATGATAAATACAAAAAGAACGGTCTTGGACATACAAGGTTTCCACCCCACAACGACGATATACATTTCCATTGCCA
This sequence comes from Nannobrachium achirus, assembly GCF_963921795.1. Classification (NCBI taxonomy): domain Eukaryota; kingdom Metazoa; phylum Chordata; class Actinopteri; order Myctophiformes; family Myctophidae; genus Nannobrachium; species Nannobrachium achirus. The sequence goes on along the minus strand of NC_137824.1, from coordinate 21,455,268 downwards.
AAGCAGAAGTGTACACAATACGATCAGTCAATACAATACAATCAAAACAATATGTACAGTTGAAGGGAGTGAAACAGTTTTCATGTAGAGACGTTAGTCAATGCAGTATGCAATCAGTGCAGGGATATACACCAGTAAGACTCCCTAATCGGGAGATAAGCGACCGTAGGTCACTTATCTCCACAAATAGAGCAAAAATGTGTTTTTCCAAAATCTTCCTGATCCATGTTTTTGACATGAGTGTAGACATACTGTGTAGTGATTTTCGTGATTTTAGGGCAAAATCTGAATCGGCCTCATGGTGGCGCTAGAGGGCCATGTGAGAAATGAGGGGTGGGGTCTCCGCGCCGCCAAGGCGGACGAATAGGTACCGGCCCCGGCTCTCCCGGTCGCTCCTAGCCCGAGTTACGGCATTTTATGTGAGCTGCAGTGGCAGGGGGTCCTCCACTGGGGGCGCCACCACTTTTGCATCCGTTCTGGAGCACCAGGAGTGGGTGGTCCCCGGGAATGCCCCGTGAGCAGCCCCGTTGGGGTGGTCATTTGGTAATTTTTGCACATGTGCTCATTTTTTACACTTGGGGGTCCCCGAGGGAGCTGGGGGTCCCTGGAGCTCCGGGGGTCCTTGGAGGTTGTAGTTTGGCAGGTAAGGAGTGTGTGTGCAAAATCTGGCATGGATCGGGGCAACGGTTGCGGAGATATGAGCAGGGCAAAAGTGTGACGTGTGACGTGTGTGACGGACGGACGGACGGACGGACACCTCGAGCAGCTTTCTGTAGTAAGTGCGACCTACGGTCGCAACAATGATTAGTCTGTGTCTGTGTCTGTGTCTGTGTCTGTCTCTCTCTCTCTCTCTCTCTCTCTCTCTCTCTCTCTCTCTCTCTCTCTCTCTCTCTCTCTCTCATTTTCAATTTCAAAGTGCTTTATTGTCATAATAAAAGTCATAACCTTACATAATACACCTGAATAACATACATCTTAACAACAATGATTAACAAGCAATACAGTAATAATCAAAACAAGTGGAAAATAATAAGGAGGGTTGTGAAAGGCCACCTTTAGTCTTTTGTCCTTGAGCAAGACACTGAACCCCTAACTGCTCCTGATGAACAGGAGTTTGTGTGTGTGTGTGTGTGTGTGTGTGTGTGTGTGTGTGTGTGTGTGTGTGTGTGTGTGTGTGTGTGTGTGTGTGTGTGTGTGTGTGTGTGTGTGTGTGTGTGTGTGTGTGTGTGTGCGCGTGCGCGTGCGTGTGTGTGCATGCGTGTGTGCATGCGTGTGTGTGTCTGAATTTAATGCCCATTATTACGAAGCGCCATTGGGATAAAGGCGCTATAAATGCACCATTTACCATAACAAATACAGAATAAATAATAAAAAAAAGATAATGTACATGATTTGATGTGGCCCTCTGTGTATTTCTATCCTTGCAGGTATGTAAACACATAAAATAAAGGACGCACGCACGTGCACACGCGCGCGCACACACACACACACACACACACACACACACACACACACACACACACACACACACACACACACACACACACACACACACACACACACACACACACACACACGGCATGGCAGATGGGAGTGCAGGGCTGTAATGTAGATAATTACCTGAACAAGCCAGGAGAACGGGGGAAAAAAGGCCCTTGCATGCGAGTGATATAATAAAGTCACATTCAAAAGATTCCTGACGACGACTCCCTCACTTCAAAGACCACCGTAGTGTGTTACTGTGTACTTCAGCAGGTGATGTCTCTCTCTCTCTCTCTCTCTCTCTCCCTCTCCCTCTCTCTCGCTCTCTCTCTCTCTCTCTCTCTGTCTCTCTCTCTCTCTCTCTCTCTCTGGGGGATGAATGAGGCTGAGAATCAGACACTGTTTGTCTTTTGTTGAAATGAAAGGCTCGCCGCACGAGACAGGCCCTCTACTTTATTATTTCCATGAGAGAGAGAAAGAGAGAGAGAGAGAGAGATTCTTGTACAGGCACAGGGGCGTCACAAGGGGTGGGGGGAAAGTGGGACTGAGTTACTAGGGCCCAAGGTGGAGGGGCCTTAATTATTTTATACTTTAGCTATTGGAAAATAGCAGATAGCTTGTAGATCTGCTATTTTTGAAAAGTCGTCAAAATGTGTGCAAGTCTTTGAATATTTTTTAAGCGAACATTTTGTAACTCAAATTTTGCTTCTGAGATGTCCCTGGAACTAAATATTTTGAGATGGGGGTCCGTGGCCAAATACATATCATTTTGGGGATCCTTCACCTGAAAAAGTTTGAGCACCACTGATATAGAAACATCTTGCAGATCTACAAGCTTGTATAAGAGCTTGTAGATCTGCTATTTTTCCAGTGGTTAAAGCACAAAATAATCCAGTGAATCCTTGTACCCAGGGCCCAGAATTTGGTGCGACACGCCTGTACAGGCAGAACAATGCAGCCTTTTCATGCGACGCGTTTCATGTCTCCCCGCATAACGAGGCTGCATTTACTTTGCAAATAGGTTACACCCGGTTTGGGAGACACTGTGTTTGTGTGTGCGTGTGCGTGCGTGTGTGTGCGTGCGTGCATATATTTCTGGGCACACATGTAATACACTCATTTGTATGTCAAAGGAGTGTATAGGCCTATCTGTGTTCATGTGCGTATCTGCATGTGACATGTGTGTGTGTGTGTGTGTGTGTGTGTGTGTGTGTGTGTGTGTGTGTGTGCGTGTGTGTGTGCGTGTGCGTGCGCAAGCGAACGACTGGCCTCATTCTCAAAGCAAGACACCATATGTTGATTGGTCTTGAAGAAGAAGGGATGGAATAGAGAGAGAGAAAGAGAGTTAGAGATAGTCAGAGAGATGGAGAGAGAGAGAGAGAGAGAGAGAGAGAGAGAGAGAGAGAGAGAGAGAGAGGGAGAGGGAGGGAGAGAGAGAGAGAGAGAGAGAGAGGCAGAGCGGGGAAGAGAAGGAGGGGAGAGAGAGGCAGAGCGGGGAAGAGAAGGAGGGGAGAAACCAATGAGAGGAAGCGGGTAATTGCCTGGCCGTTTGTGCATTAATTTCCCTTTTTCAATGACAACACGTTGACCTGCAGCTGAAAGCCGGCAGCACTTCACTTTGCTGCTGCCGCCGTCGAGCAGAAATAAACTGGGGTTGGTGTGCATGGGAGCAGGGGTGTCACACCAAATCCCGGGCCCTGGGTACAAGGACTTCACTGCGGGGCCCCCCATGAATGATCTTCATAGGTGGAGGAGGGGGTTTAACCCGTTTAGACTGGGAGCGCATTATTTTGTACTTTAACTATTGAAAAATAGCAGATCTACAAGCTCGCAGCCGCGCTGCGAGCTTGTGATTCTGCTATTTTTGAAACATTGTGGAAATTTGTGCAAACAAAACCCATGTTTCTATGTCAGTGGTGCTCAAACTTTTTCAGGTGAAGGACCCCCAAAATGATATGTATTTGGACCACGTACCGCCATCTCAAAATATTTTGTTCCAGGGACCCCCCCCCCCCAGAAGCAAAATTTGAGTTCCAAATGTTCACTTAAAAAAATACATACAGTATATTCAAAGATGTGCACACATTCTCACGACTTTTCAAAAATAGCAGATCTACAAGCTTGCAGCGCGGCACTCGGTGCCGCGCTGTGAGCTTGTATATCTCCTATTTTTCAATAGTTAAAGCACAACATAATGAGTAATATGCGTTCCCAGTTCCCCCTATAAAGAACATTCATGGGGGGCCCACAGTGAATCCTTGTACCCAGGGCCCAGAATTTGGTGCGACGCCCCTGTGCATGGGAGCCCAGCCGGGCCTGACAGGGAGACGGATGCCCTCTCCTTTTGTTGTACAGCCACCAGAAGAGACTGTGGGGAGCGCGGGGCGCGTTTAGTAGGTGTCACAGTGAAAGTGAGTGTCTGTGCGTGTGTGTGTGAAGAAGAAGAAGAAGCGTCTCTAAAAAACGTGCGTTTATTTCGGGCCCGCAAACACATGTCGTGCGTACGTCCCCCGTTTCTGGGGGTTTGTGTGTATTTATGCGAGCGGCGCGTTTAGTCGGTGTCACAGCCCAGTGTGTGTTTGTGTGGTGCGTGCGTGCGTGCGTGCGCGCGGTTCCAAACAGAGGATGGATGTGCTATAATGAGGAAGTGTTGGTGCTCCAGGGGGACTGTGCAGCAGACTGTTGGATGTGTCCTTGGCTGTGTGCGTGTGCGTGTGTGTGTGCACGCGTGTGTGAGGGAGTGACCCCTCAGTGAGACCAGGCACAGTGCTGATCAGAGCACAGGTTTAACGGACGTAGTTAAGTATAACTAATAACTAATAACTATGGGCCTGTTCTACAAAATTGCACACTGGTTAGTAGCTCCCAGGAGTAGTTCTTTATTTAAAACATGTCAACGTTTCGACCCCCTTCGGTCTAAGGTCTAAGTCACTTGATGAAGACCCCGAAGGCGGTCGAAACGTTGTCACGTTTTAAATAAAGAACTACTCCTGGGAGCTACTAACCAGTGTGCGGACATCCTCTCCTTTCTATGTACGTATTTTTGCCCAGCACCTGGTACTACTTTGTTTGGGATGTGCGTGCCTCCCTTTTGAACTCCTATTCTACAAAATGCCTTCTAAGCCAGTGGTTCTAACACTTTCAAAGAAAATGCTCCAAATGCTTGGCTTATCTCACCACTCCTGGAACGTCCATGATCCAGTAATGCAGTGGTTCTCAACCTTTTCAGGCCTTGACCCCCAAAATAATCATATTTAACTGGGGACCCCGAACCCTGACGAGCACTAAGAGTTGAGGCATTACATTTTGTATAACACGGTTCTATTGTTAAAATAGCAGATCTACATGCAACACCTCGAAACCACACTAACAAAAAGTAATGGTTTTGGACAAGATTTCCGCCCGACAGCGACATATGCTATATGGACGTAATAGAGGGTATGCGCATGCATAAAGTGAATGGCATATCAAGTGGCAAATCGAGAGGCAAAGTGAGTTTAACACCGTTTAACGTTGTTTAATGCAATCAGATATGACTTTTCTGATTGGATTTATGGGCTGTCAAGGCCACTCAGTGGGCGTTCCCGCATACTGTAACTTCCAGGTATGATGATGATGTCACACGCATATCCTCTATAGCTGATTGACAAAGCACACTCACATCACATGGCCAACATACAGTAGGGACACCAGGTTGTTAAAAGGATCCCTGGCTAATACCACAAATATGCCTTAATATACATTATAATTGTCCTCTATAACTACAATGTAAAATTAAAAACACCTTAAATATTGTATTTCTTCTAGAAATAGCTAATCTTTCACTCAATAGGTGAAATGCCTGTTGCAAGTTGATGATGTCATAAATGTCATGTGTGGAATTTATGGCATGCATGTGCAAAAGAAAAAGAAAAAACACAAACACATTTGAAATATTGATTTGATGCTCACATTAACCATAGGACGTATTACGTTTGTTTTTATTTGCACATGCATGCCATAAATTCCATTTATGACATTGTCAACTTGCGACAGGCATTTCCCCTATTGAGTGAAAGTTTAGCTATTTCTAGAAGAAATAAAATATTTAAGGAGTTTTTAATTTTACATTGTAGTTATAGAGGACAATTATAATGTATTATGGCATATTTGTCGTGTTAGCCAGGGATCCCTTTAAGCGTGCGTGATATCATGCATGCAGCCTGCAGTCGCTTGCTTCTTTTGGTCTTGTATATGTCTGGTTCCGAACCGGTAAAACAAAATGGTAATGACAAAGAAGCGGGGAATACGTGACACCACATCCGTCACAGCATTCAAACGCTATCCTGTATTATTCAGCTGCTGTCTTTATATTCATGGGTGTTATCCAAGAAGCCGCTTCTCCTAAACTCACTGTCTGGTGCCAGACGACGTGGGAGAGAGAGAGAGATTGTTTTGTGTGTGTGTGTGTGTGTGTGTGTGTGTGTGTGTGTGTGTGTGTGTGTGTGTGTGTGTGTGTGTGTGTGTGTGTGTGTGTGTGTGTGTGTGTGTGTGTGTGTGTGTGTGTGTGTGTGTGTGTGTGTGTGTGTGTGTGTGTGTGTGGTCTTATATGTAATCACTGTCGGGCAGAAACCTTGTATCTCCCAAATTTCAAATGTGTATGTTTTTTCTTAAATTAAAGCCATATACTTCATCATATAGTAGTGAAAATAGCTGATCCACAAGCACACAACGCCTCGCGGCGCGAGGCGTTGTGTGCTTGTGGATCGGCTATTTTCACTTTTTTTAAATAATAACTAGTGCTGTCCAACGATTAAATATTTTAATCGCGATTAATCGCATGATTTAGCTAGTTAATCGCGCGATTAATCGCAAATAAGTCATCAGCTTTTATCAGTTCACAATGTTACTTAGAGGGATATCTTTCAAGTCTTTCGTGGCCCAATTAACTTGGGAGTGGAAAAATATGCTGGCTTTATGCTAAAGTATCTTAATCTTTTATTCAAAATCAATTAAAAACCCAAATAAATCATAATGGTATTGCATTAAACGGACTGCAGCTGATGGGTATAAGGATCTACACATTAAGCTAATCACCTGGAGACCTCCCCAAATAATAGTTGAGATAATAATGTTGAGAAACAGTGTCCAAAGGCCAAATGGCTATAATATATAAATATGCGATTAATTGCGATTAAAATAATTAATCGCGATTAACGTAACGGTGAGTTAATCGCGATTAATTTAGTTAACTCGAACAGCACTAATAATAACTCATTTTTAAAATAATAACCCCAAAAAATTGTTTTTGGACATACAAGGTTTCCACCCGACAGCGACGATATCAAAGTGAAATTGTTTTTGTTTTTCTCATCAAACTAGTTTTCGCGCTTCGGCAGAGTGTGCGTCTCAGCCCGTGCTCCCACAGATTGAGGCGGTGGTGGTGGAGGTGCTAATTACACCAACCCCCCACCCCCCACCGCCCGACCACACTGGCTCCCCCAACAGGATTAGACATTTTAACCATTCTATAGGCCAGTGTTTCTCCACCTGTGGGTCGGGACCCCCAGGAGGTTCCCTGTGTTATTTTTGGGGGGGTCCGCAGATGACAGTGAAGTGACAATTTAAGGACCTGTCAGTGGGGAGTGTTGGGCGAGAGGAGTAGGACGAAGGCTCTACGTCCTCCCGGTGGGGGCTCCTCACTGGCAGGTGAGTCAGTAGGATACAACACAGATAGTGGGAGAAATATGTAACAAAAATAGGCTAATGTGTTCACTTCCAGCAGAAAGCGTGGAAAACATTCCTTGGGCTAAAAATGGACCCTACAAAACTGTGAAAAGTGATGACTGTGAAGTCATCACTAAACTATACTGAACCATAGTTTTGTGAGGTCCAATTCTAGCCCAAGGAATGTTTTTCGTGCAAAACAAATACTTGCAATGGATTCAGAATCATGAAATCATGGGGGGTCTTTTTTCCCTGTATGGTAAGTGAATTAGAGCCACCAGATCCCATGGGAAAAGTGCTTGGATCCGTCAATTCTTTAATTCAGCGCACAAAAATACCTCTAGGTGCAAATTTTCACGCTTTCTGCCGGAAATGAACACCTTTTTCACATATTTCTCCCACTAAGACGTGTGTGGGGGGATGAACTCATTGGGAAATATTTTTAAAATAAAATAAAATATATTTTGGAGAAAAAGGGGGTAGAAATAATTGGCTACTCTAAAATTAAATTGATGAAAAAAAAATACTTGTTTTAATTGAAAAATAAAGTTACACAGCATGACGTTTAAAGTGGGATTTGTCAACCTGCCACAGTCACAGCTTAAAAATTACTTTTTTTCCCCCCTCAGAGTTGAACCTTGGAGTGACTCTGCGGCGGTAACAGCTGTGCATGTCTAGGTTGGCAGGATTCAATTCATTTTACGTCCCCAAGGCTGCAGGTCACGTAAAAAAAAATAAAAAAGGGGGACGGTTACGTGTCTGCGACACATTCCTTCTGTCTGTAAAGCATCTGTTGGCACGGCAACGCTGGCAGCGGTTCAGACGCTGACACAAAGACGCCGTTTTAATCGGGGTCTCGGAATGTTTCAGGACGACCGTTTCACAAACAAGTGGGGCGGGACCCGTCTTTGGGTCGCAGACACATTTTGTTTTTAATGGGTCGCGAGTATATATCTGCACCTTGAAAGCCTTGGGATGCCATTATTTTGGTAATTATTTGGCTATAGAGTGCCGCCATTCACTTGCGCTTTATTTTGAAGAGCTCCCGGAAGCCACAATCGAGTCCATGTTGTGGAAATTGACGGTCTGTAATGGCCGCTGAGGTATGTTTATTTTAACACGGAAATCGATCGTCACGGCCCAGTGTCGCTGTGAAAAAAAGCGGTTCTCTGCGTTTTTGGAAGTAGATTCCGAGATAAAGCTGATTCTTTGCATCAGCAATAAATAGGAGCCTATGGAGATTAGACGCTTACTGATGCTGGCGGCCGAGTTGCATCATGGGATATGTAGTGCAGGCATTGACACTAAGGCTTGCCCACCTGCCCCCGGCAGGTAAATAAAACGTCAGGGCAGGTGAAGTTGGCTTTCAGCTTGCCCGACAGGGCAAGTGCTCATTTGAGAGGGGACACAAATGTCTATAAACACAACACGAGATATCTGTCTAAACACCTGAAAGTGGCCAGTGCGCTGTGTCTTCTGGTCTGTGGAATGTAAAATAAGAGTACTATTTACCTATGATGTGCTGTTTTTACATTTAAAAATATAAAATAACAAGTGTGAAACCATAGACATTCAATCCTAGCTAAAGTATTTGGTATTTGGATTTGGAGGTATTGATGTATGACATTTTATCGCACAGCCCCAGAAAGTGAAGAAATAAGTGTTAAATTGAGCGGTAATTAAAATCGTACCTATCATTTTATAATGGACGATTTACTTTTCGGGCAAGTGGGCATTACCTACCTGTACTTGCCCGATGGGCAAGTGCCTCTGAGACCTTAGTGTCAACCCCTGTAGTGTTTTCGCACACTGGGGCTGCAGCAGCGCCTGTTTACCTGGTAACCATGGTAACCAGGTAACATGTCCTCCGGATGAAATAACGGGGCCTGAGATAACGGGGCTGTGGCGCCGCACCGCCATGAATCTTGGCACCGGAAGTGTTATTGTCTAAATAGCATCACTCTGATCTAACACGGACAGTTTCTGTATGCAGATGGGTGGACCCGGAGAATCTCTCCATGCTATTAGTCTCCGGCCAATAGCATGTGTTCTTCTCCCCCCACCCCCATCTGCTCAGCGCAGAGAATGCTGCTGCGTCATGACGTCAACGAATTCGGTGCGACGCCTCTCTGCATTCTGATTGGTTAGGGAAATTCACTTCCTCCAACAGTGATTTTTAACGCGATCGCCCAGGCTTATTTTTCTTCCGATCTCCAAAATAAGCCTTGCTTTCCGAGGCTAATATACCATTGACACCGGAAGTGTTAATGTCTATATACCATGAACTGTATGCAAACTGTGAATCTGGAAAGCAAAAATATATATCACCCAAGACAAAACTGCAAATCTTCAACTCAAATGTCAAATCCATCCTCCTCTACAGTTCTTGAAAACTGGAAGATAACCACCATTATACTCACAAACAAAATACAGACATTCTTCAACTGCTGCCTCCGACGCCTCCTATAGGTATCTACTGGCCCAACACCATCATACACCAATGCCAACCTTCACCATCATACGCCAATGCCAACCTGCCAACCACTAAAAAATCTCCCATTCATTTTCCTCATAGACTTTCACAAAAATATTTATAACAATTATGTTAAGCCTAGAACCAAGCCATCCAGGATTGCAGTGAATCATGACCATAAAACCTTTGTTTCTATGAAAAGAACATTTTGAAAATCGCTAAACAAAGGGTAGTTATTAAATGTAGTATATCAAATAATGTAATATTAAAATATGTTTTCACTTAGGATCAAAGGTGTTATGGTCATGATTCACTGCAATCCTGGATGGCTTGGTTCTAGGCTTAACATAATTGTTATAACTATTTTTGTAAAAGTCTATGGGGAAAATTAATGGGAGATTTTTTTGTGGGACCAGTAAACCACTTCCGCTGCGATGCTCTATATAGAAGACACAATAGACGCGCAAATCAGGAGGAGGAAATGGAACTGGATAAGGGCACACACTTTGAAGACACAATAGATCCATCACATAAACATGCTCTTACGTGGAACCCGCAAGGCAGGAGGAAGAGAGGAAGGCCTAGAGCCACCTCTAGAAGAACCACAGAGCGGGAGATGAAGGCACAAAGGGCTGTCATGGCAACAACTGGAGTGGAAGGCACAAGACTGAAGAGGATGGAAGAGTTTCGTCGATGGCCTATGTTCCTAAGGGAATTTAAAGGCCTAAGTTAGTAAATAATTAACTGTATATCGTCATTGTCGGGTGGAAACATTATATGTCCAAGACCGTTCATTTTGTATTTATCATTTTAAAAATGAACCAAACTAGTGAAAACAGCAGATCTACAAGCACACAGCACCTCGCGGTGCGAGGCGCTGTGTGCTTGTAGATCGGCTGTTTTCACTACTTTTGTGCGGCGGCCTTGTATGATGAAGCAGGGCTTTACTTGGTGAAGAAAAACCTACAAACTTGACACTTGGAGATACAAGGTTTTTGCCCGACAGTGACGATATGTTACAGTGTTTTTGAGATCCAGTGAAATTGAGACCAGGAGCGCTCATTTTCTACTGCAGCTAGTCCCTTTGAGTGGCAGTCGGTCGCAGAAACAGTCGCCACAACAATATTTACCATTCTGTCCCCCTGGTTGCGACCGTCAAGTCGCAGTTACAATGAAAAGGTCCACCAGCTGTCAGTCTGTCACGTCACGTCACACTTTTGCCCTAGTCATATTTCTGCCACCGTTGGCCCTATCAATGCCAAACATTGCACACACACACTCCTCAGATGGCAAATCACAACCTCCACCCCTCATTTCTCACATGGCCCTCTTCTAGCGCCACCATCAGGCCGACTTTTGCAAACACTTTTTTTGGACACTGCTCCTACAGATTTTGGCCTAAAATCACACAAAGCGGTACACAGTATCTCTGTTCCCGCTAAGTCTTGTCATCGCTTATCTCCCGATTAGGGAGTCTTACTGGTTTACACATTTTGTGTTGTCACTTTGTGTCTCAGAATGTCATGCTTGAATAGATTCCCCGTTTAAATCCGCCGAGGTTTGTCACCTCGAGGTGTCTGCAAAAAAATGCGTCTGTGAACGACAACCAACCGTGTTAATGAACTATGAATTAACAAGGAACATCAAAAGAAAGTTCATATATACTCTGCATAAATAGCAGTTAGGATAAAGACAAACTGGAGACAAAAATAAATAAATATTATATATATATATATATATCCTGTACCCTTATTCCATACTCTTAAGGATTCAAATATGGAGTCCAATATTACATATTTAGGAGTCAAACAACACACGTCTTAATTTAAATAAACCCACAGTGGAAAGGTTATCTGAATAGTAAGCAGATAGACAGTCTTACAGGAGGGCAGATATGGTTGTTTTTGTGTATTCTGATTATTAATCTTTGCCCTGCATAATGCAGGTTTTGTTGAGGCATGTACGGCTGTTGTATATTATTGATCTCTTGTGTGTAATTTCTTTACCAGAGGTGGGGAAAAAACACTCAAATCCTTTACTTCAGTAAAAGTATCTATATTGCAATTTAAAATTACAAGATTGGTATTCAACATCTACAAGAGTAAAAGTAAAATGTACTAAAGTGTTATAAGTAAATGACCCTTATATAAGACCGGCATTATCTACCGACAGATTAGTAACAAGATGTCAAAATCGTTGAAGGTTGAATCTCCAGATATGGAGATAACCAACACATCACTCCATATATGGAGATAACCGACGAATCTCACTAAGTCTGACCTCACAAGCCCCATATTTGGACACGAACAACATATAACTCCATATATAGAGACATAGCTGCTGACATCAGTATGACATCACACTGCTGACATCAGTATGACATCACACCGTACACAAATGACCCTTATATAAGACCGGCATTATCTACCGACAGATTAGATGCAAGCAGGATCTCGACTCTGACACAACTCATCGGCTCATAAGCTGGTTCTCCCTCCATATATGGAGATAACCGACGAATCTCACTAAGTCTGACCTCACAAGCCCCATATTTGGACACGAACAACATATAACTCCATATATAGAGACATAGCTGCTGACATCAGTATGACATCACACTGCTGACATCAGTATGACATCACACCGTACACAAATGACCCTGACGGCACACACCAAGCAGTGTGATGTCATACTGATGCGGAGATATGAGCAGGGCAAAGGTGTGACGTGTGACGTGTGACCGACGGACGGACGGACGGACGGACGGACGGTGGAGGTTTTGATACTAAACTGCGACCTGACGGTCGCAACAAAAAAACTCTCTGGTATCGCATCGTGGCCCGTTTTTGCGCTTGTAAATCTGCTATTTTCTGTTACTTGTGAATTTGAAATCTGAAAACGATCAGTTTTGCACCCAACACTAACAACACTGTACAGAAGTTACCAGCTAATTGAAGGTTGTTGATTAGGCCCGACTGCAGCTAAAAATAAGACAGAGCTATATGCTATATATCATTAGTGTGTCCATATGGCTGAAAAAGCTCTCCTCACACTTCAGTAAAAAAAAGAAAAAAGTAGCCATCAATTAGTGACAGTTGCTGAGGAGGATTTTGTGACCCTTCAGCAAAAAAAATAGTACTTCCCATTAATTGAAATGATTAAAGCTAGATTAAATCCTAATTCATGTCATAATGCCAACGCAGAAAGCAAACATTTCAAAGATGTTTGGGTATTTTGGGCATGTCATTAAAGCAAATATGTTAGACATTTCCACCCAAATATGTTTTTTCTAAACATAATTTTAAAATACACTTCTCACCACCGGTGTGCACAGATTGGCAGTTTTTGCCAGGCAACAACCACTGTTCCATGGGTTATAAAATAGGGCTGAAGATCTATTCACAATATCTATTAAAGCCATTGCAGCCAGCATTTGGATTGTCTTTGAGAAAACTCACTGCAATAGCAATAATAGCTATAGGGCATAAATGGTGCAATTATATACATGGACGGATTAACCCCCGCGAGGGCCCCTGGCCTATAATTTTTTAGGGCCCCCCCTCCCTCCCGATGTGCACTACCCAGCTCGGATTTTAAGCCATGATGATTATCTGTGGGCCAAGAAAGCACCTGTAGATAACAGAGGAGGGGCCCACACACTTACTTGATTTTTAATTAACGTATACATTTAATTTTAGTAAGTTGTCAATGACCACGCGGCTCAGTTCCCCCAAGGGCCCCTGAGAGCCAAGGGCCCCTGGCAACGGCCCCACCGGCCCAATGGTTAATACAGCCCTGATTATATAATTATATAAACCCTTGGTCCAAGGCGCTTTATAGAGATTGTGCATTACATTCACCCATTCACATGCACATTCACACACCGATGTTGGAGGAAACCATGCAAGGCACCAACCTGCTCATCGGGATCAACTAGGGGTTCAGAGTCTTGCTCAAGGACACTTCGATATTAACTCTCAGGGAGCCCGGGATCGAAGTGGGAACCTTCCCGCCCCCACTTGATCACTAGCCTGACACCTACATGAAAACTGAAACTTAAACGGAATCACTTACCCTACCTGTAAAATAATTGATATAAATATTTTTGGAAATCTCTATGGGAAAAATGAATGTGAAATGTGTGAAATGTGGTCTGGAACCAGAAAATGGCCCGCCACTGCTATGTGGCTATTGTGGTAACTGTGTGCCTTTGCATGTCAGACCGCAGTGACCGGCGCGGCACTGTTGAACCAGCATTATCTCCTCGTTGGGCGGTAATCCCGCATTGCTCGCTCTAGCCATCCGGCGATGGATACGATTTCTTCTTTTTACCTCCCCATGCTCTTGTCCTCGTTTCACCGTTTGATTTCCCCGGCGGAGACGCCAGGCAAAAGAAAAAAAAAAGAAAACGTGTTGTCAGCGTTGATCGATAACGGCGACCGCAGAGCGAGCCCTCCGTTTGTTTCCGCGCGGCCAGTCGCTCTAACTACCAATTTTAATATGTAAACGTCAGCACGGATGGCTTTTTAATACAGAGGCGGCGGTTCGCGCTGGATCACAGAAGGAAAGAGGCGCCCCGGCATCAATCATGTCAGGGAGTGGTGGCGGAGGTAGAGGGGAAAAAAGAAAGGCATGACAAATAACCAAAGTCCCGACATCAGCTTTCTGGGTGTGAGTGTCCCATTTACCCAATGAGAGGAGTCAGTCATTTATACAGCGTTTGGCCCAGCACTGGCAGCACGGGGGCCCCGGCATTTAAACTCCATTCCATTTCTCCAGTTATTCCAATGCGAGCTGCCATCACACCGTGACCAAGTTGCAGTGGTAGGGGGAAAAAAGAAGAAGAAAAAAAAGAGCACTGGAATGTTGTACTTAAGTAAAAGTATCAATACTGCAATGTAGATACGCTGTGTTACGTATAAGTGAAGGTCCAGAATTCAAAGTACAAAAGTATTGGCATCAACATGTACTTAAAGTAACACTAGTAGAAAGTACTCATCAAGGCCCATTCCCACTGGGCCAGATAACAGATAAAAAAATCTCTTTCTCCAGATATTTTTCCATTCAAGTGGATGGTAGATACAGATAAAAAAAATATCTGTCACAGATATATGTATTTTTTATCTGTGACAGATACTTTTTTGGGGAATGGGCCTTTATGCAGAAGGTCCCCATTTCCCCAAGTTTATTGAGACCGTAGGTCACAGTTTAGTGTGCGAACAGTCACAGCTTGACCGTATCTCTGTCTGTCTGTCTGTAACGCCTGACACTGTGGTTCCCCTGACACATCACTGTGACATCACATGTGACATCACAGTGATGTCAGATACTCAGGGATCTCCATATATGGGCATAACAGGCTAACACATCACTGTGACATCACAGGTGACATCACAGTGATGTCAGACGACAGAATCCATATATGGCCAAGACAGATGGCGCGACCTCGCCCTTTCGCCCTTAGGCATCTTACTGGTCCTATACTGTGTATAGTTTCAAAGTACAGACTATTGCTTTTTTATATTCTACTGTTATTGATGATAGGATATTGGTTTATTAGGTTTACTATTTCTTTGCATTCAATGTATTATCTTGCGTTGTCCTTGCTTACTGTATATCGCTCTGGATTAAGAGCGTCTGTTAAACGTCTAAATAGAGCTGAGATATTTCTCCCCTTCAGAAATGTTGTGGAGTGAAAAGCACAATTTCTGTTTTGTTTAACGTACTACTCACAGTACTCATATAACGTACTTGATAACAGATGATGACAGATGAGCATCCCATATTGGGATTGCCGGCGTATGCACGTGAATCTGTTTAATTATTGCCAGTCATCTGCGACGTGCGTGCCCGCAGACCCAGCAACACATGGGGACATGTGTTGGCTGCGGCGCGGCGTTACAAAAATAGATCTGTGCGGATATTATGTGCAGACAATAGACTGTGTAACTTGTTTGATAATTGCTTGGCGGTCGGGCGCTGTGCACAGCGTGCACATTACGAGCGTACAAGCTGTGTCAGGCCTGGTGTTACCATCTCCCACTGAGGGGCTGTTGTCAGCAGTGTTCATTTCGCCGACTAAAACTATGACGGGAAAATGTTCGTCGGCTACCTTTTTACACTGACAAACTAAATACTGTATATAAAAACTAGACTTAGACTAAATATATTGACAATTTGGTCAACAAATAAAGCTAGACTACAATATTAGGGAGGGACGAGAGAAGAAGAGATCCAGTAGAACTAAAAGACAAGTCATATTATGTTTGGTGGTGCTCTGAAAACAGCAGATCTGCTATTTTCAGCATGCAACCAAGTGTAAAATCAGGCATTATGTCGCCATCAAGGCCTGTAGATTTACAGCTGTAAACAACTGTAGATTTAGTTGACTGAAATAATCAAGGATGATTGAACCCAGAGGTGAAGCCGAGGGGTTTAATCATCATTAAGTGGTTTATTTCTCAACAATGTTGGGGTTCAAGTGGTTAAAGTTTGAGCATGGTGTGGTCCTCCACATCCTCGCACAAAGCATCTCCGTTCAATAAATGCACATGTCAAGTATTGTAAGGAGCTTTCTGGTACCTTTTTTTCTTTCTGTTCTCCCTTGCTCTAGTTTTGCCCTCATTTTTGCATTCCCATATCCCCATGAATTATGCATACATCTGATCCTCCAGAATTTGGGTAATCCAGAGGATACCACAGGGAACATCCATCAAATGGCACCGCCACCAAAACAACAAGCCACTCACGTCCTACTCTGAATGGTTGGGGAGGCTGCGTGCCTGGGAGACAGAAAAGACCCTATAGGTTCGAATCCCGGCTTTATGTGCCAAAGGTGTTCCATGAATCAGAATCTGAATCAATCTTCATTGTCACGTTACATTACAAGTATGCAGTGATTTTCCATCAACTAGAACTATGGCGAAAAATGTCTGTCGACTACCTTTTTTGATGATGAAAAGTAAACTATGATTACTAAAGCTAAAGACTACAAATAAAAACTAGAGCAAATCGCAGTGGGCGTGGTTTTCTGGTGTCACAAAAAAAATCAACCATTCATTTTACAAAAATATTTATACCAAGATGTCAGTGAATCATGACCATGACATTTTTTTTAAATCACTAAACAAAATGTATTTATTAAATGTAATATATAAAATAATTTATTTATTTTTTCACAGGATCAAAGGTTTCATGGTCATGATTCACTGACATCCTGGATGGCTTGTTTCTTGGCTTAAAATAATTGTTATAAATATTTTTGTAAAAGTCTATGGGGAAAATATATGGGAGATTTTTTTTTGGCACCAGTAAACCAAGCCCACTGCTTATATGCTCTAGACTAGAGCCGACCGTGGTCAACTAAGCATTAATTTACCACATAGAGCAGTGATTCTCAACCTTTTCAGGCCGCATCCCCCCAACATTAATCATATTTGATTATTTTGGTTTGATTATGATTACAACATTAATCACTTTCAGACCTATTTAAACTTCGGCTTTTTGAAAACAGCCGAACTACAAGCTTGTAGATCTGCTATATTCGAATTCGATTTTTAACAGATTTTAGACATAGTGATAACTTGTGAAACATTCTGCATAATAACTAAGCTACTTTTACTTTTTAGACCTGGTGTAAATATTCCCGGGGGCTACCCATGTGTCTCATTAGTAGCTGCTATGCTGTAGCAACATCATTTATTTTTCATTTTTTGAATTAGAATTTGAAGGTTTTCATAAAACCAAGGTTTTTTCCCACCACTGTATATATAGTGTATGGCATCTTATTCAGCTGATAGTGCACCTGCACCCTGCGTGCACCTTTGCATGATGTAGTTCTCGCCCCCAACAAAGTCATCGCCTGTGTAATCTATAATTAAAATCGTCACGACACTGTACTACACATGCAAAGCAAAAGCAAAAAAAGAAACCCCTCTTCCTAGTGGCGGGCTGCAGGTGCAGTGCTAAGCCAGCTGGACGGAAATAAACTGCACATGTAGCGTGGGTAATTCTTCAGGCAGAGGATATAATGTCAGGCCACTTTAGACTTGTTATAGACGGATCTCCTGGTCTGGTCCGTTTTTTCTGTTAAAAGACGCGCTTAAGTCGTGCATCATCCGCCCCGGGGCTGTCCGGCCTGGCCAGATTTACCGCACACGCCGTGAGCATTCTTTAAGCGGGGCCGGGACCACTGCCTTGCGGCTGTTTGCCATGCATCAGTCGGCGGGGATGTCAAAGCATCCCTCCGTAATGTTTCATGAAGTCGGCGTGTCTACGTTCGTTTTCTATCGTTTCCTATGGCAGATCTACAAGCTACAAGCTTGTAGATAGGCTATTTCAGCAATTTTATCGACTAAAATCTTATGATATTTAGTCGACTAAAACTAGACTGAAACTAAAACTTCTCAGATGACTAAAATGTGACTAAAGCTAAATCACATTTTAAGCGAAATTTCTTGTGAAAATCAACACTACTGGATACGATACGGAAATTCGACGGATTCGGTCGCCTTACCTAAATCTGCATGGCTTTGCTACGACAAAATGCAACACTGCCGGCTCATGTGCTGGCTCGTATGTTCAAGTGGTCAAACTATACTGTAGAGCAAGTGTTCCCAAACGTTTTAGGCTGTGACCCCAACATAAACATGTTGGAACTGGGACAAGCACTTGTCAGGGTGTAGATATACATTTAGTTTGACTCGGTTCCACATATTGTTAAAATCACCGAACTACAAGCTTGTAGATCGCCTATTTTCACAATGTTTGCCTCTTTCTTACTTAATATTTGACAGGTTGGCCAGTTTCGTATTCAAAAGGCCTTGAAAGTCCTTAAATTGCCACTTTATAAAATGTGCAGATAGTGCCAGATACCCTGTACACACTTATACTGTATGTTGGTGTATTTACTGTTGAGTGAGAACACATTTTGACAAATCTAATCATCTTGGGACCCCACAAAATAATTTGGGTTATTCAGTATAATCTTTATGAAACACGCTGTCCTGTAGGACTTTTCAGACGTGAAATGAGATTGTTTGTTAATCGCCTTGTTGGAAACAGCAAAACACCAAGCTCCCATGCAAATACATCATCATCATTATCATCATCATCATCCACGCCTCGTGGTTAGTTAGTGACATCACATAATATTCCGAGCCCGTGTTTTGAAGGCGACTTTACGAAACTAATGTTTCCAGCCTGGAGCGTGGAAAGAAATTTTACATGTTCCATGTTTAATGGGGCACGTGTGTGTGTGTGTGTACGCGTGCGTGCTTGTGTACGTCGGTGTGTGTGCGCGCGCACGTGTGTGTTTGAGTGTGTGTGTTGGCGTTGGCTCCCCTCAATAGGTGAACCAGCGGTTAGGTGGGTTTGGGGGGCTTTGCCGGGAACGTATACGAGAGAGAAAGGAGGGGGGAGATATTAATTACATATTCCAGAATCCTTTCTTTGAACCACCTAGTCTCCCGAGAGGCAGTCTGCAGGGACTGGGATAGGGTGCACAAAGTCTGGCACAGACTCTATTTACAGTATAGCTGCCTCTCTCTCTCTCTCTCTCTCTCTCTCTCTCTCTCTCTCTCTCTCTCCCCCTCTCCCTCCCCCTCCGACTTCTTTTTGCTGTCGGGTGGAATACTGTGTAAGTCCAAAACGGTTCCTTTCTTTTAGTATTATTTTCAAAATGATAAAGAAAAGATAAAACGAGCTTGTATTGTGAGCTTGTGGATCTGATATTCTCACTACTCCTTGTGTGACAGTCTTGTATGATGAAGTAGGCCCGCAGGGGTCTTCAACAGGTTGTTAGTTACTACAGGGGGGCCGCCAAATCTTTGTGTGATTATTTTAGAATTAACTCCTCGCATCCCAATTCTGAGGAGAACTTTAGCCAAAAATAGCATGCAACGCCTCGTGTTGCGAGGCGTTGAGAGCTTATAGATTGGCTATTTTGGGCAAATAGGTTTGGTGTAGAGGCAAAAAAAGAGCAGACCAAGTACAGAGTGAAAGGCCAAGTTTAGTAAGTAACGACGATTTAAGTGGTTAAGGATCTGTATCACACATTTATACAATATGTAGAGGGGGTCCCTGCTTCATGTCTCTCTCAGCTAAGGGGTCCTTGGCCTGAAAACATTGAAGACCCCGGAAGTAGGGCATCAGAAAAAACAAAAAAGTCGAATCATGGAAATACGAGGTTTCTGTCCCCGACAGCACGGGCGATTTGGAAACGAGTCCCATCTTGTTGTCCTGCTCTTTTCATTTCGGATATTTATGTCATAAAAAAAACACAGCTTAAGTAGCCTCAATTGAGGGATGGGGGTGGGGTGGGGTAGGGGGGTGGGGGTCCCTCAGGGGGGGGGGGGGCGTTCATGGACCTAGTAAATCTATTAGGACGGGGAGCTTACAGCTTGTAAGCTCATTATTCTCATCGGGTGCTTTGGACGTGGCGTACAGAAATGCCACATTATAGCACAGTTAAATTGACTGTATTCTCATCCTCAGTGGTGGGGGAAGTACTCACATGGTTTTACTTGAGTCAAAGTATCGATACTGCAATGTAGATATATATCTGTTTGCAAGTATTCAAAATGTACTTGAGTAACGGTGCAAAAGTATTGGTATCAAAATGTGCTTAAAGTAACAAAAGTAGAACGTAGCTATA
The DNA here is from genome assembly GCF_963921795.1 of Nannobrachium achirus. NCBI lineage: Eukaryota > Metazoa > Chordata > Actinopteri > Myctophiformes > Myctophidae > Nannobrachium > Nannobrachium achirus. Next base: position 21,434,953 of record NC_137824.1, on the reverse strand, counting down.
GGCCTATACTCACTGTGCAGAATGTCCCATTTCACAAGTTGAAAATAGTTTGACAATAGCAGATCTACAAGCTCACAATGCTCACTTATTGTCTCCACCAGCCGAAGGCAGGAGGAGAGTATATTTTCGCCCCTGTCCGTCCGTGCGTCCGTCCGTGCGTCCATCCATCCGTCCGTCCGTCCGTCCGTCCGTCCGTCCGTCCTCCGAGTTTGTGGTCAGCTAATCTCCGGCGCCGTTGGACCGGTCGCTGCCAAAATGAGCACACACACTCCCTGGATGCCAATTCAGAACCTCTGCCCCACATTTTTCACATGGGCCTGTTCTAGCGCCACCAGGAGGCCAATTTGTGCAAAACTAAATTATTTGGCACTTTGGCAGCTTTTATTACACAAGACATTAAAGAGCAGCTCTATGTAACTTTCCTCTTCTACCCCGGATTTGAACCTGGTTTCCTGCGCAAGTACCATAGAGCTAATAGAGCCTGCCTGCTTGTTCAGGTGATAAATGTAATCTTGACCAGGTCAACATCTGTGTGAATTCCTATGTCTGAGGTGAGACATGACCTTTGACACAAGCAGATGGGTGGGCCAGTTACGTGCAATTTCACCACGTTTATTTTTGATGATCGACCAATCCATCTATTTCGTCCAGTCCGTACAACCTTGGGTCAATGGAATCTACCGTACGTAGTATACTTCAAGTTCTTACTTTTTAATATCGATGTTATATATTCTAAATCTTATCTTGTTTTGCCAATGTACTTGCAATGCCCTCACGGCCCACCACTGGGCCCCGGCCCACCGGTTGAGAACCGAGTGGTACAGAGGGGAAAAGAGTGGACCAAACAAGCTCTGGTCCATTACCGTGGGAAGTAGGGGTGCTGGGGGGGGTGACCTCCAAGCTCACAACTAATCTGCTATTTTCGGTGCTTGATACTACACTGAACTAAGCATAAGCAAGTCAATAGTGGAGATGTGGCGTAACGCCATGGATTTCTACACAGAGAGGGCAGTTCTTTCAACATAAGATGCTGCATTCAAGTTCAGGCAGTGGTGAAAGTGAGCCGGAACGGCCGGAACCCCCGTTCCGTTAAAACATTCGGGGCCGGAACGGAGTTCCGTTAAGAAGAGGAGAAGCCAGCTGTCAAAATCCCATGTTAAATAACCAGCCACAAATGCACGTCCAGGAAGAAAACAATAGCCTATACTAAAGTCAGATTAACATACAGTACACAAGTGTTACTAGTTATATTTTCTGATAAAGTGCTTCTAAATTATTCCTGTGGGTTTGTGTAGGTCAGTGTGATCCAGTCTGTTTGCGTTTCAGTGTTTGTTTGACACGGAGCGAGTGGGTGGGACGTTCGCGAACGAATCGAGTCTTTTGAACGGCTCTTTGAAATGAACGATAGGATTCGGTTCACAGTAGGGAGCCGTTCCTTTCTAATGAACAGTGGTGGGAAAATTACTCAATTCCTTTAGAAATATCAATACTGCAATCAAGTAGAAGTTTGGAATGTTAATGTACTTGAGTAGTAGAAGTATCAAAATGTAGGCCTACGTCTTTTGAACGGCTCTTTGAAAGGAACGGATCCCAGAGATCCGGCTCACTTCAAAGAGCCATAAATCCCATCTCTAGGAGGACTCGTGTCTGTGCCTGCATGCGGCAATACATGCAGAATAGACCAAAATGATTCAATTCTGCATCTGGAAATGGGAGATGTAGTGGAGTAGAATTAAAAGTATTGGAAATACTCCAGTAAAGTAGGCTAGGCTATACTTAAAACCTGTACTTAAATACAGTACTTTAGTAAATGTAGGTCTACTTAGTTACTTTAGATAACTGGTTATAATTATATTAATAATAATATATATAATAATATAATAAATATAATAATAATATATATATATATATATATATGCTTACTCTTCTGTATGGAACAATGAACAATATGAAGAGGCTTATTATAGAAGGGCAGCAGGTGGGCCTCCCAAAATGCAGTTTTCTATGCATTTCAGGGGTTTTGGGGGATTAGAGCCTCCCAAATTTTTAGTTCCGGCAAGAATTTCAAACCACTTTCACCACTGAGTTCAGGAGAAGGCAATTGTCTTGGATCCTGCCCTGCAGGAATGGCGTGGAATGGAACAGGGGCATTTGCATTTCTTCCACCATTTTCTTTACAGACAGGTAAAAGGGCAGGGGCTCAAGCCCCCTTTGATGTCTACGTGTGCGTGTGTGTGCGTGTGCGTGCGCGTGTGCGTGTGCGTGTGTGTGTGTGTGTGTGTGTGTGTGTGTGTGTGTGTGTGTGTGTGTGTGTGTGTGTGTGCGCGTGTACGTGCCTGTGTGTGTAAGCGAGTGTGTGCATGTAGTCCATCTGCAGACAGTGAGACAGTGCCCGTACAGCGTAGGGGTCTCACTGCACACCGCCGTAAGCCGCTCATGAAAGCGTGTTGTCTGCCGCGCCGTGATTGGCTCTCCCCCGTGGGAAGCAATGATGTCTCTCCCCCGCCACACCGCCGTTTTATTTATTTCTTTATTTTTTTCTTCTCCTCCGCTCCCCGTGTCCGTGCTGAAATGAAGTGCGAATCAGAAATGAGAATTGAATGAAAGGAGGGGGGGGCGGAGCGGGGGGAATAGAACAAACGTCGGCGTGCGGAAACACAGCATGACACGGCCCTCGGGTGGCGGGGCCTTCGATGGTCCCCCCCCCCCAACCGCCACGCCTGGGGAAGGGAGGGAGGGGGAGAGAAAGCAGTGTACTGTAACTATGCACATTTACTTAAGTACTGTACTTAAGTACACTTTATAGGTATCATTTGTACTTTACTTGCAGTATTTCCAATTTCCAATACATTTACTTCACTCAACAATACATCTCGGATCGAAATATTGTACTTTTACTTCACTACATTTACTCTACATTTCACTACATTTATTTGAAAACTTTAGTTACTAGTTACTTTTCAGATATAAGTTCTAATATTTTAAAACTTACATTAAACACTTTAGCCATGTTTTATATGCATTTCGTACTTTTACTTTTGGTACTTTAAGCACATTTTGATGCCAATACTTTCATACTCTTACCAAAGTACATTTTGAACTCCGGACTATACTATTTCTACATCACAGTAGTGATACTTTTACTTAAGTAAAACGTTTTAGTTCTTTTTCCACCACTGAGAGAGACTATAGCTGCTGGGCAAGCCCGGGCCGGGGGTTGGAGGAGTAGGGGACGCCATCTTGGGGGAAATTCAATATGGGACTTGGAGACCTCTCTTATGCGCAGCGCGTGCGGTGCGATGGAATGACTGGGGGAGAGAGAGAGAGAGAGAAAAAAAAACATGGAAGCAGAAATTGAACCCTTTGAAGGCTCAGCGCAGAGCGGGCTGAGCTGGCGGGCAGCGGGAGAAGAGGAAAGAGGGAAATAAAAAATGAAATCAGCCAAGAAGGCCCCAGAAGCCAGGCCACCGGAGGATGTGGAGACAGGGGCGTCACACCAAATTCTGGGCCCTGGGTACAAGGATTCACTGCGGGGGCCCCCCATGAATGTTAACTATTGAAAAATAGCAGATATACAAGCTCACAGCGCGGCACCGAGTGCCGCGCTGCGAGCTTGTAGATCTGCTATTTTTGAAAAAAATTTAAAATGTGTGCAAGAAATCCATGTTTCCATGTCAGTGATGGATCAAACTTTTTCATGTGAAGGCCCCCCCAAAATGATATGAATTTGGCCACGGACCCCCATCTCAAAATATTTAGTTCCAGGGACTACCCCCCCCCCCCCGGAAGCAAAATTTGAGTTACAAACGTTCGCTTAAAAAATACATATATTCAAAGATTTGCGCACATTTTCACGACTTTTCAAAAATAGCAGATATACAAGCTCACAGCGCGGCACCGAATTTCAATAGCTAAAGTTACTAGGGCCCCTCCACCTTGGGCCCTGGTAACTCAGTCCCACTTTCCTACCCCTGTTGTGACGCCCCTGTGTAGAGAGAGAGAGAGAGAGAGAGATGCTGTGACGCTGTTTGCTCACACTCAGTTCCGCGCCTGCATGCCTGCCTTTCTGCTTTTCTGCCTGCCTTTCTGCCTGTTTTATTTTGCCTTTCTGTCTGCCTGTCTCCATTAGGGATGGGACGATAAGCGATTTTATCGTTTATCGTTATAAAACACACTCATGATAATCATATCGCGGAGATTTACATTTATCGTGATATCGTCCTCCGTCATGCACTGGGATCAATTCCCCTTTTATTTGCCGAGCTGCATATCCGGTAACACTTAAAACCATCTATAATTGTTAAAAGGTATGATATACGTACTTGATACAGTCTTTTTTTTCACTCTCTATCAAATGTCTTTTGTAGATCTGCTATTTTTTTGGCAAATGTTCCGCCCCAGGATAATGGATTTTGATTATCTCGATAATATCGTAAATTGCGATTTCTTTTGTCACAATAATCGTGATATGAAATGTTCATATCGTCCCATCCCTAGTCCATGCATGTGTCCATGACTCCATGTCCCCATGTGTCCATACCTCCATGTCCCCATGTCTCCATACCTCCATGTCCCCATGTCTCCATACCTCCATGTCCCCATGTCTCCATACCTCCATGTCCCCATGTCTCCATACCTCCATGTCTCCATGAGTCCATACCTCCATGTCCCCATGTCTCCATACCTCCATGTCTCCATGAGTCCATACCTCCATGTCCCCATGAGTCCGTACCTCCATGTCTCCATGAGTCCATACCTCCATGTCTCCATGTGTCCATACCTCCCAGTCTCCATACCTCTATGCCTCCCTGCCTGCTGTATTTTAAGCTTGGTCAGGCCCTTCTGTTCTTAGCTTGGAAACGACTTCAAAGCGCTGCCCTGATTTCCATACCACCCCCCCCCCCCCCCCCCCCCACCCCCTCCTCCTCCGTAAAGCACGCTGTCAACATTGTTATTATTATTAGACGTCGCTTTTTGTAAACCTGCCACGCCGAAGGCAACGTCTCCCCAGCTTTTCTGTACTGTAGCGCCTATAGGGACGCGGGGGGATGGGGGGACAACTGCCATAGGGGGGGGTTCTTACGCTTTTGATAGTTGGGTAAACGGAATTGGACCCTTTGCAAGTGTGTGGAGAGCACAAATGTAACCAAATGTAAGACCTGTAAGGGGTCAGGTGCAGACACTCATTGACACTAAGAATTTTGCTTTGTAGATTCAGGTCCCCCCCCAAAAAAAGGCTTTTCAAACAGAGGTCTGTGGCCAATGTGGGGGTTGTGGAGGAATTCAGATCAATCAATTATCAATGAGAAAATGAGGAGACAAGACAATGTATTAGGTGGTGGTGTGGTCAAGTTTATGTAACATGATATCATGGACAGAAGTACAGCTTAACACTCATGTCAGTGGTAAAGTAGTTCTGCCAAGAAGAATGGTCAGACACTGTAGTTATACATGGCTTCTAGGCCTCTGGGACGAGCTGTACCATAACAAGATAGGCTTTATATACAAAACAATAGCTATACTGAGGCCTGGTGAAGGCCTCTCGTCTTGAGCACATAATCTACTCTAATAACGTCACAAATAATCATTCATGATAATATAATATCTTCTACAGCAGCAGGGTCCTTGAAAGAAAATGAAAGAAAAAAGTTTGAGAATGACTGGGGTAAATTGCCTCAACAGCGTCTGGCTGCTGAGTCTCCCCCCCACCCCCCAACATTGCCGCCGTGCACACGACTTCTGCACAGCGTGCCGGATCCGGGGCTGTTATGCAACAAAACACCATGAATATTTAATCACAGGCCTCTCTTTCTCTCTCTCTGTCGCTACGTCTCTCTGTCACTATGTCTCTCTCTCTCTCCCTCTCGCCGCAAAGACATCCAGGCGAGTCAGGATGTTTGGGCTCAGAGGACAGAACGCACGGAACCCGAGGTCGAGACGCAGAAAGCCACCGCCGTGTCAGCACTGATCTGGAAGAGATCCGTTATCTTGTGCCCCCGCCCGCCCTGTCCCGTCCCGGTGCGGCGGTGCGGGGGCCCTCCTCCCTCCCTCCCGGGTTAGCGGTGCAGTGGCAGCAGCGGGCGCACAGATCAATGGCAGGCGTAGATTGGCGGCGAGATAAACGCGGGAAATGAGCAAGGTTAACAGGAGGCCGAGAGAGCCTTATGGGGGTGGGTTTGTTCACTCGTGTAGCTGCGTCGTTGTTTGTTGTGTATAATGTGTTTTTCTTTTCTCCATCTTCCGCGGGAAGCTTTATTGGGTCGTGGTGGGTGTCGCGGTGGTAATAAGCAAGTCTGTGTACAACTTCGGAGTCGCTTGTTATTCAGTAGTCTGGCAGGTTGAGAGAGGGTGCTAAGCAGTGGTGTAAAGTAACAAAGTACATTTACTTAAGGACTGTACTTAAGTACACTTTTGAGTTATTTGTACTTGACTTGAGTGTTTCCAATTTCCCATACTTTTACTTCTACTCCACTACATCTCAGATCCAAAAAATTGTGCTATTTTATTATGAACATTAGTGAGGACCTATTATATGAAGACAGGTTGAAAAGTGGTGAAGTCCTCCTTTAGGTACACTTTTGATTTATTTGTTCTTGACTTGAGTATTTCCAATTTCCAATAGTTTTACTTCTACTCCACTACATCTCAGATCCAAATATTGTACATTTACTTCACTACATTTATCTGAAAACTTTAGTTATTAGTTAGATAGATTTTGATCATTATTACAAACCCATAACAACTTCAGACCTGTATATATTTCGGGCCATTTGAAAATAGCCGATCTACAAGCTCACTATTTTCAAGAGATTGGTATAAATTGTGTACATTCTGCAGAACGAGTACTTTCTACTTTTGTTTTAAGTTTACTTTAAGTACATTTTGATACCAATACTTTTGTACTTTTACTCAAGTAAATTTTGAATACGGGACTTCTACTTGTAACAGAGTATGTCTGCGTTACAGTCTTGACAAGTTTACTTAAGTAAAACATTTGAGTACTTTTTCCACCACTGGTGCAAAGTGACCCTGCTCACCGCATGCAAAACATGACAAGAGAAACTAAAAACGGGACGCTGATTCTGCCGTGTTTATTTTTCCATCAGACGCCACGGAAACGTTGTCGCAAGAGCCTAGCGCCTCGCTCGCTCCTTCCCTGGGTCATTTTTAAACCAGCCTCTGCCACCAAACTTTTATTAATTAGGGTAATTAACTACATTTTTGTGACAACTTACTGTGAAGTCGGGTCTGAGGTGTTATTTTTTTTCTCCCCCGCATTTTTCAGCCGCCCTCTCGGTGCTTGTGCCGCACAACATTAATAAAGCTAATTAAGCACCTTGACAGTTAATTTAGCATAATTAATACAAATAGTAATATTAGACGTCACACAATTGAAACCAGGCGGTGCGGAACTGAAATGCCATTTTTTTGCTCATTTTCGTTTTCCGGAGGGGGGTGGATTGGTTATGGCTCCAAAATATACCTGGGCCGATTTTTCACACCTCCGGCGTCAGGCGTTTTGAGTAACTCCGAAAAATCTCTCTCTCTGCCGGGTATGACGCGGTCATAGAGCTCGCCCGCCCGCTCGCTCGCTCTTCGCTAACCTCGCCGCCCGCGACGGCTCGGAGGATCTAGCCCGTGTCGTCCCGCGAACCATCCATTAGACGTAATTTGCAGCCATTAGGTCGGTAAGGCACTGTTTATAGCTGCCGGTTTTTCATCTTTGCCAGCCTAATGAGTGAAATGCCTTTTTTTCCCCCTTCTCTCTTGCTCTTTCCATATAAGCGATACAACGTTGGCCTAAAAAATGATGGTCACTCGTACGCTTCGAGAGCTATAACCCATTAAGACCAGAAATTATTTTATACTCTAGCTGCTGATAAATAGCAATTTGATCGTGATTTTTATTTTATTTTTGAATTTTTTGCAAATGTTTTAATATATCTTTTTAAAAGCGAACATGTGTAACTCAAATATTTGCCTCTGGGGGGTCCCCGATACATAATATTTCGAGATGGGGATCGGCGTCCAAATACATATATTTCTAGCGGTCCTTGACATGAAAACGTTTGAGAACCGCCACTGACGTAGAAACATGCGATTTTTTCAAAAACCTCGGAATGGATTTAGAAGACATTTATAGAGTCGGCGTCAAAAATATTCAAGGACTTGCGCACATTTTCAAAAATAAAAATAAAAAAAAATAGCAGATCTACAAGCTCGCAGCGCGGCACTCGGTGCCGCGCTGTGAGCTTGTATATCTGCTATTTTTTCAACAGTTAAAGCATAAAATAACGGTTTAAAGTAACAGCGCGTATAATAACGCGTTCCCGGTCTACAGGGCATAACAGGCAGTCCAGATGGTCCATTTGCGTGCTGCTTGCCGCGCCCCTGCCTCGCAGCACGGCCCCCTTCCTCCCTCGCAACGGAGGGGCCCTGGCTGCCGAACAGAGCGCGGGGGGGAATAAGTCACTGTCGCAGTCTTAACTACCAAACACATTACCTCTGAAGTATACGCCATTTGGAGAGCCAGGCTCATTTTTAACATCTCCAAGGCCACTTAGCTTGATCCTCCACCCCCACCCCTCTCCACCCCTCCAGAAAAGAAGCAAAAAAAAAAGATGGAATAGAGAAGAGAGAGGAGAAGAAGAAGTAGATGAAAAAAAAAGAAAGGTCTTGAAGATTAACATAGTACACTGGCTGAATAGCCGGTCTCCTCCACTCAATATAGCTTAGCTTATCTCCCGAGTGCCGTTCAACTCGGAGCCCCCGGAGCTGTTTGGCAGAGGCTAGCTCTTTCTTATAGCGGGGCTGGAATAGCCGCGGAGGCTGTAATAGATGGTGATTGGCCCTGTAAGTATACGGAGCGCGGAGACGAACGGCTAGTGGGGATAGTAATGAAGTGGAATGCATTTACTTGAGTATAGTGAGTGCCGTAAGGAAACACATTCTCTGTACTTGAGTATTTGTGGTGTTATTATTTTTGGGATACTCACTGTAGACGGTATGGCTCTTGCCCCGCTATACACGTTGCACTTTTGACTCCACTGCATTTCTACTTAAGCCCCGTTTCCAATTCAGTGATTTTGTTGTTATTGAAGAAAACTCTCTTTGACTTGAATACTGAGGTTGAGTACTTTGTCCACCAATTATATATATATATATATATATATATATATATATATATATATATTCTGTATATATTGTTGCTCTCGGTTAGAAACCAATTATCTCGAATGTTTAACTTTTCGTATTCCTTCGTAAATGAATGCCCTCTGACTTCATCATTCTACAGCGTCACACAAAAGTATGCAAAGTAGCAGATCTACAAGCGCGAGCCTGAGCTTGTTGATCTGCTATTTTTAAATGTGAATCCTGAAAAGGAAGAGTTTTGGACATAATGAGACACACGCACGCACGCACGCATGCACGCGCACATGCGCACACACACACACACACACACACACACACACACACACACACACACACACATGCACCTTGCGCTCTTATTCTGAGACCCAAAACTTGTGGAAAAACTTGTGAAATGGGACATTCTGCACAATGTGTACTTTCTATATTTTGATACCAATACTTTTGTAGCCTACTTTTACTCAAGTACATTTTTAATTCTGGTATTTTCCTTGTAACGGTATTTCTACATTCCAGTATTGATACTTTTAGTTAAAGCAGTAGTTCACCCCCAAAATGACTTTTTTTCTATTGATTACTCATACCATGGAGACTTGAGTTCAATAATATATTTTTGTATTTGTCACATTCCTAAATGGATTATAGTAAATTTACCCCTGTTGTTTCCGGATGGGGACTCAAATGCATTCGGGTCGCCAATCAATGGGGGTAAATCTATTGTAATAAAACGATTGTCTAATTTGTCTTAAAAACTAAAAATAGTATTGAACTCAAGTCTCCATGGCATGAGTAATCAATAGAAAAAAAGTCATTTTGGGGGTGAACTACTCCTTTAAGTAAAAAAAAAAGTGAGTACCTTTTCCACCACTGTTTCATTGTGAGCTTGTAGATCAGCGGTTTTGGGGGTCGAAGAGCGAAGTAGAGTGGAGGAGAAAAAATAGAAAAAGAATGCGACCTAGTACAGAGCTCAGGGAGGGGAGTGATGGATGGCATTGTGCGGTGACGGCCACCAGATCACCAGGCGACGCGCCCGCCTCGTCCCGCTACAACAAACAAGGCGTGGCGGGCACCGGATGGCGCGCAGTCGCGGCCCAGCGCGTCTGAAAAGCCCCTCGGCTCGGCTCGCCACATCATTTACTTAAGCCCCTCCCACAGGTATTGAACCGACGGATTTGAAAAGTGGCTTTTATTCATCTGGCGTCCTTCCCCCAGACACCCGACTTAACCTTCGCGCCGCTGTCTTAATTGCAGGGAGTGTGTGTGTGTGTGTGTGAGTGTGTGTGAGTGTGTGTATACTTGTATTACTATACTTATGAGGTGCTAAATGTCCCAGCTAGTAGGCCTATATAGACACATTTGAGAAATAAACATTGTGAGGACGACTATTTGCCTAAATTTTCCTCAATAGAGGAACAAAGAAAGTAGTGTATATCGTCGTTGTCGGGTGAAAACCTTGTATGTCCAAAACCGTTCGTTTTGCATTTATCATTTTAAAAATGATTTAAACTAGTGAAAACAGCCGAGGTTTCCACCCGACAACGACGATATTTGAGTTTAGGCTTGATTCACACTCGGTTGTGTGTGACGACATATTGTAAGCCAGGGAGCTTTTGGAGTAGCTTTAATTAAAAAGCGTAAGAGAAATTCGACGTTAAAATTATAAAATGTATAAAGATTTTGATGTCCTCACAATAATTTTAATACAAACGTGTGTGTGTGTGTGTGTGTGTGTGTGTGTGTGTGTGTGTGTGTGTGTGTGTGTGTGTGTGTGTGTGTGTGTGTGTGTGTGTGTGTGTGTGTGTGTGTGTGTGTGTGTCAGTCGGCTCGGTTCGCGCACATGGCAGTTCTTAGCGGGGCGTGCGTTGCGGGATGGAGAGGGGGAGGGGGGAGGGGTGGTTGTAGCATTAGCACTGTCCCGCTGCGGTTAGTGTTTTCTTAATGAGGCTGGAGAGCGGCGCGGGCCAAAGCTCGTTAGCCGGGACCCCGAGGTTAATTAGTGATAGAGTGACTGGCCCAGGCCTGCTGCCTTTGGTAAACAGCAGCCCCCTGCCCCACACACACACACACACACACACACACACACACACACACCTTAACCGAGAGAGGTCAAGCATGTGGTCGAAGCTGTGTTTATTCCAACGCGGCGGTGCAGATATATGAGCCCCGATGCGTGGCGTCCGGTCTGTGTTACTGACTGACTGACTGACTGACTGACTGACTGACTTACAAAAATCCCACGATTTTTGTAACCCATTTTTCACCCGGTGTCAATTATCGAATGTAATCCTGGGCGCTACTACGGACTGACCTCATGCTTCCTTCTATGCATGAAGAGTCCAAGCCGCTTCTTTTCACCTGACAGAGGGGGAGTTTCCCCCGACCCACAGGTTGAGAACCACTGCTCAATGTAGGGTGCTACTGACGTACTCTCCACAACCTTAGAGCCTTAGTGCACCTTAGTGCACGCACGCACGCACGCACGCACGCACGCACGCACGCACGCACGCACGCACGCACGCACGCACGCACACACACACACCACTCTCTCTCTCTGTCTCTCTCTCTCTCTCTCTCTCTCTCTCTCTCTTTCTCTTGTGTTTTGCAGCCCTGTTTGTCTCACGGTAACATAGCTGATCTACAAGGCTATTTTGAACCTTATTATTGGTGGTCTGACCTTTTCAGCTCTTATCCAAGATGATGCCTGTAAGAAATGTATTTTGTTGACGTTAATGCCTCATGCCTCAGTGACTCACAACCTCACCCCCCCCCCCCCCCCACGGTGGTCCTCGAGGGTGTTCCAGGGGGTTGCCTGCTGCCTGCTAAATGACTCTGTGGAAAGGTTTACTTTAAACATGTTGATCCTATTCAAATATAGTGGATCACAGCTCACAGTGCATCGCGATGCATTGTGAGCCTTTTTTTTCATTCAGAAAACTCTTGAAATAGGGGTCCACGGCCAAATACAATCGTTTGGGGTCCCTAGGTGACAGTGTTTGAAAACCACTGATTTACAGCAGTGGTTCTCAACCTTTTCAGGCCGCGACCCCCCAAATAATCATATTTTAACTGGGGACCCCCCACCCTGACGAGCACTAAGAGTTGAGGCATTACATTTTGTATAACACGGTTCTATTGTGAAAATAGCCGATCTACATGCTCACAACGCCTCTCCTCGCAGCGCGAGGCGTTGTGAGCATGTAGATCGGCTATTTTCACAATTTCTGCCTCATATAGTTGACAGTTTGGCCATGTTTAACTTGTCATTTCAGAGGTATTAAAACATCCTTAAATTGTCACTTTGGAAATGGGCATATACCTTTTATATGCTTAAACTTTATGTTAGTTTGTTTACTGTTGAGTGAGAAAACAATGTTGCACATTAAGTTAATCATCTGGGGGGACCCACCAAAATTATTTGGGGAACCCCTGGGGGTCCCGACCCACAGGTTGAGAACCACTGATTTACAGTATGATTCTACCGCCTGCATGCTCACCGGGGAGTCGCACAACAAGTTACACCCGTGAGAACGAAATGAGAAAACCCCGGCCATTTGTCATAGACTGAGCGTACTCAAAGCAAACTCAGAGCCATGTGTCCGAGAGACATTTCTCACGGTACACGGACGTGCACACACAAACAGTGTTCATTTTTAAACTATGACGAACTATGTTTCGTCTACGGCCTTTTTTCACTGACTGACTAAAATGCGGTGGGGGACTTTGATGATGGAGAGGGCCTCTATATTTTCACATTCACTCCAGAGGGCCGCAATGCACAGTCAAAAATAGCAAAAATAGCCAATAGCTATTCTTGAAATGGAATCCTGACAAGTAACACTTTTATTTAATTTCAAATGCATTCATATCATATGTTCTTATGTTAACTTTATGAACTTGAATACAAATACATTGGACTTAAAAAAAGACTAGTATTAGTCATTAAACTACTAATATAGACGTTGCAAGCTTGTAGATCGGCTATTTTTGGCAAAGAGGTTTCGTGTAGAGGAGAAAAGGGGCAGACCAAGTACAGAGTGAAAGGTCAAGTTTACTAAGAATTGACTGTTCAAGTGGTTAAATATCTGAAAACACAAATTGACATGAATCCAAAATACACTGATGATTGTGCTGTCAAACGATGAAACTATATATGAAATCTATGAAAAGGTTGTGGGGGTCCCTGCTTCATCTCTCTATCAACTAAGGGGTTCTTGGCCTGGAAACGTTGAAGACCCCTGCCCTGATCTATTCTAGAGGGTGTTTCACTCAGTTTGTCGACTATAACTGGACTAAAAGTAAAACGTTTCAGATGACAAAAATATGAAAGAAAAACATTATAATAAAATGAGGTGTTATGTTTAATGATACAAAGGATTATCTATTTGTCAAGTTGTCACTGTGGTGTAATTTTATGCGGGGCTACGGATGGAAATTAGCTCCTGAAATCATGTGTAGACCTATCTATTGAAATGCTCATTAATGATCATTGTCCTGGAAATAAAGGAATAGGACCGTGAGTGTTGTAAGCAGATTGTAACACATTATGGACATGCATGGGAATGGAAATACTTGCTTCTAGAAGGCTTCTCAACGTCGGGTCTGGGTCTGTGACGCTTGAGAACGTAACCTATTTGCACGACTCTCAGAGTTAAATGATCACTGAGTTATTTTACAGCGTAGATTGGGGTCAGTGTTTTTGATAGTCTTTTGAATAAAATGTAATTTAGTTTTAGTTTTATAGTCATCTGTCTAGTTGTGGTCAAATATCACAAGATTTTAGTAGACTAAATCTGCAGTTGATTTAGTCGTCAAAAAATATTTTGACAGGCCTTGGTGACGTCGTGATGTTACGCCGATGTTACACTTGGTTGCGTGCTGAAAATAGCAGATCTACAAGCTCACAACTTGTGATCTGCTGCCATTCTCAGAGCGCAACACCAGATCTGCTATATCGTCAGAGCGCAACTCCTGATCTGCTATATCGTCAGAGCGCAACTCCACCTCGCAACCAGACATAAAATAACTTGGAACATTTTTCAACTCCAAACTTCTCCGTGTCCCTGTAAGAAAACCTTTTGAGTTGGGGGTACATGTAATTTTGGGTGGTCCTTGGCATAAAAAAAAAAGTTTTGGGCACCTTCTGATATAGTAACTTAAGTGTTTTTTTTTTTTTCAGTTAGCATTTAGAAGGCATTTTTGTAGAATCGCCTCACGTCTTGAAGGGTTAAGCCATTAATACTGGGAATTATTTTATACTTTAGCTATTGAAAAATAGCAGATATACAAGCTCACAGCACGGCACCGAGTGCCGCACTGCAAGCTTGTAGATCTGCTATTTTTGAAACTCAAATATGTGTAACAACAAACATTTGCTTCTGGGTGGTCCCTGGAACAACATATTTTGAGATGGGGATGGGGAATCCGCTGGTCAAACGCATGTAATTTTGGGGGTCCTTGACAAGAAAAAATTGGAGAACCACATTCGGAAGAAGGATTTCAAAGACGTTTATAGAATCGGGTCAAAAATATCCAAAGACTTACACCAATTTTCTGGATATTTCAAAAATAGCAGATCTACGAGCTCGCAGCGCGGCACTCGGTGCCGCGCTGTGAGCTTGTATATCTGCTATTTTTCAATAGTTAAAGCATAAAATAATGCTTAAAGTGGTCAGAATCTAGAGATGCGTTCCCGTACTAAAAGGGTTAAACCCTTGGGGAATCGTCTCCCTCCTTATTCTTGAAGGCTCTCCTTGGCCCCGTCCGGCCCTACGCGGCCCAACCCGCCGCCCCGGCGTAGCGGAGACGTCCTCTGTGTGAGCGCGGCGGCAGGGCGGAAGGGGTCGAGCACGGGTATAAATTTAGCTCTGCCTTGTATTTTTCTTTTTATTCCCTCCTCCTCCTCCTCCAGTCCTTCATGCCATACAGAAGCCACTTGACTTTTAAGAAGACTGCCGTGACTTTGGTCGTAGGAAAAAAAGAGAAGGGGAAAATAAAATAAAAAAAGTCCTCATCCTCTTCGACTTTGCCTTCCGCCGCTGCGAGGTGAGGGGAACGGAAAGGAAAGGAAAGGCGTCGGGGCGGGAGGGACGTCGGTGAGAGGGGGCGGGGGTTGTTAGGTGCAGTGGTGTAAAGTAACTAAGTACATTTACTTGAGTACTAGGCATGTATACTTATTATATGCATATATACTGGAGTATTAGCCCTATTCACGGCCCGCCCACTCAGCATCCCCCTGGTGCTGAAGTCACGCTTTGAAGGGTAAAAGCCGCTAAAAGCCCATAGAGTTAACACAGAAATCGCAAATTTAATGCAATTTCCGAATAGTAAAGTATAAAATACGGCTAGCATGATCAAGAACACAAGATAGTAAAAGGCACAAAGCATTATAATTTACTTTACCGTTCTAAATAATGATTTGTTGGCTTTAAGTCCAGCTATTTCTGTTATAGTTTCCCCTTCTAAACTGACGTCAGCACCAGGAAGTTGCTGAGAAATTTGCTGAGTGGGCGGGCCGTGAAAAGGGCTAATTTCCAATTTCCAAATTGTTCACTTTAAAGGGCTTTGCGCACAGGACCATTGCGTTTTTTTCTGTTTGCTGCATTATTAAAACACATTGGATTTGGTGTGCAAGGCTGTGTGGAATCCACACTGCGGATCCGAAAAGGAGTCATAAAAGGAGTCAATGAGTTTTTACCGCATGCGACAAGACGCACAAATCGAACTGGGTTCGTTTGGGAAAAAAACACACTGCCGCAGCCACCTGCCGCATGGCAAATTCGGAGCTGGTGTGCATGAGGTCATAGAGAATCCTTGTTTTCTTTAAAATAATTTAATCATCAGTTTTTTCTGTGCGAAAAAAATGCGTCTGTGTGCAAAGCCCTTACATCTCAGAGGCAAATATTGTACTTTCTACTATTATTGTACTACCACTACAATTATTTCAAAACTTTAGTAGATTTGTAGAAAACTAAAAATGAACCACTTCAGCCCTATATACATTTTGGGCCATTCGAAAATAGACGATCTACAAGCTCACAATGCGTCGTTGTGAGCTTGTAGATCTGCTATTTTCACAACATTATTACACATAATACATGTAAAACTTGTGAAACGGGACATTCTGTGTGATGATTTCTACTTTGGGTACTTAAAGGAGTAGTTCACCCCCAAAATGACTTTTTTTCTATTGATTAGTCACGCCACGGAGACTTGAGTTCAATAACAGTTTTTAGTTTTTGTCGCATTCCTAAGAGAATAATTTGAGGAGAAGTTTGTAGGCCCATTGATTCCGGATGGGGACCCGAATGCATTTGGGTCTCCATCCGGAATCAATGGGGGTACATTTATTATAATCAAATTATTGGCTTAGGAATGTGACAAAAACAAAACAAATATTATTGAACTCCATGGGATGAGTAATCAATAGAAGAAAAAATATTTGGGGGGTGAACTACTCCTTTAAGTACATTTTCACACCAATACTCTAAGTAAATTCTAAAAGATCCGGACTTTGACTTCGTAACAGTATATTTCAACACTGTAGTATTAATTTTTTCACTTTCGCATTTTCACATTTGAGTACTTTTTTTCCATGCACCACTGAGCGAGTAGGGGCGGAGGGGAGGGGGGAGGAGGAACGGGTGCGAGTCGGCATCGCTGCATGTGCACTCGTGCGGGAAACGAAGTGTTATAATTTCGCCCCCGACAACCCAACCCCCCCCACCCCCCCCCCCCCTTCCCCCTTTCCTACAACTCTTTTCTGTCTTTCCCTCCTCAGTCGTCCTCCCTCCACTCTCTCCCTCCCCGAGGACGTCTGAGAAGGCGGCGAGTGTGTGTGTGAGTGCGTGCGCGCGCTGCCCTTGTGCGTGTGTGTGTGTGCGTGCAGGTCCAGGGTGCCGGTGTCCTTGGTTGAAGGTCTGCGCCGGGTGCTTGTTTTAGTCGGACCCTGAGGGAAATCCCTGCCGCTGCCATGGCGACCTGCGGCTCCTCGCATCCTTTCCATCAGACCCAAGGCCCTCGTTCCTTTCCTTCACCATATCACCTCCTCTCAGGGGTGTCGCACCGAATTCTGGGCCCTGGGTACAAGGATTCACTGCGGGGCCCCCCCCATGAATGTTCTTCATAGGGGGAGGAGGGGGTTTAACCCATTTAGACTGGGAACGCATTATCACCCTTTATTTTGTGCTTTAATCGTGAAAAGTCTTTGAATATATATATATTTTTTGAAAAATGTTTCTATGTCAGTGGTGCTCAAACATTTTCATTTGAAGGACCCCCAAAATGATATATATTTGGCCACGGACCCCCATCTCAAAATATTTAGTTCCCCAGTTAAAATATGATTAGTTTGGGGGTCACGGCCTGAAAAGTTTGAGAACCACTGTATTAGAGCGATGTTAAAGGGGAACTATTATAGACAAGTCTGTGTTCATACAAACACATTCCCCACTCCCCTCTATGACAGGCATCACACATGCAGGTAGTTGTCTTTGCTGCTTTCATTGATAAGAAAGATATCACTAACGAGCACTTACGAGTCTTAAAGTTACCTAGTTTCCCTTTAACTCCATAGACACATACAAAACTATGGCACCACACACATCTTTAACTCTGAGAGTGTCATTTGGTTACATTTGTTAACCATCCTTCCCCGGCCTTGCATCTAGAGCAAGGGTCTTCCACAGGGGGTCTGGGACCCCTAGGGGGTCCTCCAAATCTTTGTGTGATAGAAACTTTTTTCTCCTTTTTTATAATAACCACTTGAACCCTAGCATCCATATTCTGAGAACTTTAGCCAATGTAATGAGGTTCAATGTAGAGGTGAAACAGAGCAGACTACATACAGAGTGAAAGGTAAAGTTTATTAAGTATTGATGGTTAAACAAATATCAGAAAATACAAATTGACATGAATCCAAAATACACTGATGATCCTGCTGTCAAGCAATGAAACTATATGGGAATCTATGAAAAGGTTATGTGGAGGTCCCTGTTTCATCTCTCTCTCAACCAAGGGGTCCTTGGCCTGAAAACATTGAAGACCCCTGATCTATAGACCCCCTTTACTCCAACCCCCATAGCCTTCCAGCCGGCTGCTATTTCAGTCGCAAGCCCCCTACCATTGGTCCTCGTAACCCCCCTCCCCCGGTCCTGGGTTGACTGCCAAGGTTCATTACGGTGGGCTAGCAGGGGCCGGGGCCTTTCCCCTCCCCATAAGCATCATAAATATCCATTAATGTTATTCATCATCATAATGGAATTGCGTGTCAGCCGTGCAGCGGTATAATGATTTGTAAGCAATAAAGTCATGTGGTTCCCCTTTTTAGCAACTAATTTCCCCTTGTATCAATTAGTTGGGTGTTACTCTGTGTAATGCGTGTTTGCTTTTATTTATTTAATTTTTTTTCTCTTCTTTTTTTCCTTGACTTTAATTAATATTGTGATAAGTTAAATCAATAAGACTGTTATGTCTGGCGGCGACCTTGAACAGCGGGTGAGTTATTGTTGTTTTGTTGGTTTTGTGTGTTTTGTTCTCATAGCAAGGAACAGGGTGTCTTTGCAATATCATTAGGTGTGCGTGCGCGCGT
The DNA here is from genome assembly GCF_963921795.1 of Nannobrachium achirus. Taxonomy (NCBI): domain Eukaryota; kingdom Metazoa; phylum Chordata; class Actinopteri; order Myctophiformes; family Myctophidae; genus Nannobrachium; species Nannobrachium achirus. The sequence continues at coordinate 21,416,217 of NC_137824.1, read as the reverse complement.
TTGTGTGTGTCACCCTGTAGGTTCATATCTTTCCGCTCCTCTCTTATTATTGCGACCGAAGGTCGCATATACTCTGAAGAACCATGTCGCTTGAGTGTCCTTCCTTCCTTCCTTCCGTATCCTCGTGACCGTCCGTATCCTCTGTGATGTCAGTGTGATGTCAGCGAGTTGTGACATCACCTCCTGTACAGGGCGGCTACACGAAATGTGGATAACACTATATATGGAGATAGTCCAGTCCATCATGTCATATGGGACTACCGTCATAGAAAACCAACAGGCCTGATGGAAAATGCTACATGGCCGCAGGCTTTGTGACGTCCCACATCTTATGTGCTGGGCATACTACTAACCGACGCCAAGGACCTCCAGAGGCCATACAAAGAGTATCTAACCCGAGGCCCCTTACTAAGTAGCATACATTTACAACATACCTTCTCCAAAAACATCAATATTGAACTCCATATGTATATGGATACATACATGTATTTTTATTAATAAAGGATAAAATAAAATAAAAATGCCATATATGGGTATTCCCAAAAGCAAAATCCCTTTATGCCCATATATGGGGATTTCTGATGTCATCAATCTCTGGCCCTAACAAGCTCAAAAGCCTGCTTTACTCTGATTTACACCCTACCTTTTCAGATGATGACCTATTGGGTACACACTTATGTCCAAATATAGAAATCCCAAGGCATCAAACCCAAGCTTGGCTTTACTAATTAACATACGTTTTATGCCCATATATGGAGATCCCTGTCCCAATGTTATCAATATTAAGGACATATCTGGAAATGCCCATATTTGGTAATGTCCACATATGGGCATGTTTTGACATAACATAGTCAGGGAACTCCATGTATGGGCATAAAATTGATTCTGTTTGTGTGCCATCACAATGAATGTCGCATATACTCTGAAGAACCGTGTCGCTTGAGTGTCCTTCCTTCCTTCCTTCCTTCCGTATCCTCGTGACCGTCCTTCCGTATCCTCTGTGATGTCAGTGTGATGTCAGCGAGTTGTGACATCACTTCCTGTACAGGGCGGCTACACGAAATGTGGATAACACTATATATGGAGATAGTCCAGTCCATCATGTCATATGGGACTACCGTCATAGAAAGTAGCCATTGTTAGGCCGGAGTCATTGGCTGTCTAAATATGGAGATGTGGATAACACTATATATGGAGATAGTCTAGTCCAATATGTCATATGGGACTACCGTCATAGACAGTAGCCATTGTTAATCCGGAGTCAATGGCTGACTGTCTGTACAGGAAGTGATGTCACATGACATACTTTTTATGCCCATTTATGAGTCCTAACATGGAGATGTGGATAACACTATATATGGAGATAGTCTAGTCCAATATGTCATATGGAACTACTGTCATAGACACAGCCATTGACGCCGGCCTAACAATGGCTACTGTCTATGACGGTAGTCCCATTATGACATGATGGACTGGACTATCTCCATATATAGTGTTCTCCACATTTCCATGTTTAGGCCCCATCGCTCACACCCTAGGTGGGGTTGGCGATAGGGCCTTTCTCACAAAAACATGAACAAACTCCCCCCAGAATGATAACAACTAGAATCGTCAGAGAAACACTGTGGTTGGCCAGATAGTCAAGAATTGGCGCGACCTCGCCCTTTAGGGCGAGGTCGCATGTCACCCTGAGGTGTCTTACTAGTTTATTCATTTAATGCGGGGTTCTTCAACAGGGGGTCTGGGACCCCTATAGGGGGTCCTCAGAGTTATGGGGGTCCTCAAATCTTCCAATCCTTTTTATATAAACAACTTGAACCATATTCCATATTCTGAGACCTGTAGCCAAAAATAGCAGATCTACAAGCTCACAATGCCTCGCAGCGCGGGGCTATTTTCGGCAAAGAGGTTTGGTGTAGAGGGGAAAAAGAGCAGACTAAGTACAGAGTGAAAGGTCAAGTTTATTAGGTAAAGACGGCTCAAGTGGTTAAATATCTGAAAACTCAAATTGACATGAATCCAAAATACACTGATGATTGTGCTGTCAAATGATGAAACTATGTGGAATCTATGAAAAGGTTTTGGGGGTCCCTGCTTCATTTCTCTCTCAACTAAGGGGTCCTTGGCCTGAAAACGTTGAAGACCCCTGATTTAATGCGATTGGCTCAGGCTACGTATCAGGACGTTTTCTCGCGCTTTGTTGTCATCAGATCGCTGGCTGTGATTAATTGCGTCGAGTCCGTCGACTAAAACTATGACGAAAAATGTACGTCGACTACCTTCTTTCACTGACAGGAAAAAATAAATAAAAAAATAGATAGAATCTAAGCTATGATGACTAAAACTAGAACTATATATTGACATATTTCATCAACAAATAAAATACTACGATGTTAGGAAGGGACAAGTGGAGAAAAGACAAGTCATTTTATGTGCGCTCTGTAAAAAAGCAGATTTACAAGTTCACAAGAGATTGTGGATCGGCTACTTTCAGCATTATTGTTTCTAAGAGTGGTCGAGATCGCTCTTACTGAGATAAGAGAAAACTCAAATTTAGTTTGTCCAATGCTAGAATAGAATGTCATTTAATAAAATGTATACTGTATATGATATGCTTTAGAGCAGGCGATTTCAAAGTGGATGCCGTGACGGCAGTTCGGGGGTGCCACGAGATCATTTGATAATAATTTGTAATTTATTTGGGCACTTAAAAATGAGAAATATTGAAAAATGTGAAGTACAGTACAAAGTTATTTTCAGTTTCAAAATGACTATTATCTCAATGTTTTCCTTGCAACATAATCACTAAAATCTCTGCGTCTCAACCTTTGACCCAGTGGTAATTAACCCACCGGGTCAATTCAAATATTAATTACTTCATAATTAACACAGTAATTATTCTCAGCAACGTGGCCCACTGTTCCACTGATGACAGGTCTCCTGCAACGCATTGACTGCAGCATTCCATCGCCACGGCAACGTCAACGCCATGCGAAACCTCTCTCTCACCACACACACACACACACACACACACACACACACACACACACACACACACACACACACACACACACACACACACGGACAGACGAACAAGTCATATATCTACGAGCTATATCGTATCATGCTGTAATATTACACAGAATAAACAAACTGAATATGTTTCAGGGCAGGCTATGCATCTCGACCTCGTTCAACAACTGGTTGAAAGAGGTTGTACAGATGTGCCATTTCAAAACGTCACACGTTCTGCCATTGGCAAGACAGTCGATTTTCAGGGGATTTGCAGAACATTGAGCTTGTAGATTAGCTATTTTTGCTATTTTCATGACCTTATCTGACTCTGAAGTTTAAATCTACCTACGATTAGGAGGATTCTGCCTTTCAATGGGAATGGAGTGGTTTCTTGCCTTTTCCGTGTTTCTGCCAAAATACGCTTCATTCTCCGTAAAAAATTTGAAAGGCATAACGGGGAAAGAAACCTGTGGAAAGAATTCATTTGCCAGAAATGTTCCAAGAAAAGAGCAGTACAGCCTGAAGACTTTTTGTGAGATTTGAGAGATTTTGTGTTGTGTGTTGTTTATTGTGTTGTGTATGTTTCGAACAACCCTGAAACAGTGGTAAATCAGCCAACAACCCACGACCCTCGAATGGTAAATAGCTTTTCTACCACTTCTACCATATAAATGAAAGAAAACAGTTGTAACTTGCAAGGTTATTTAGTTACAATCATTAATTGTTTCAGTGGGCGGGGTCCATGAGCCAACTCAAGGTTGTTGACTGATTTACCACTGTTTTAAGCCAATCAGAATCCAGTATCTGAACATGTGACCACAACAAGTTGCAGAATGTACCTTTTTAAAGTTTTTATTAATGGGTTTTCAATTATAGTTTGGACCCAATGTTTTACAATTGTGTATATAAAGTAAAGTATACTGACTATGAACTGATTATGTACAGTAGGTAGGCTAGTTATGTTCATAATGAGCTTTCCTATAGGCCTCCTGTCATGTTCACTGTTACATGATGATGCCACCATAGTTAGTCACTTGCCTGCTTGTGTTCTTCCATCACTTTCAAAACGACCTCTCCATGTCATTGACAGCGTCACTGTGCTTGCACAGTAAATTATATCCACGTCGGTTCCAAAGTCTGAGGCTTTCACTGATTGTAGCAACTCCCTCATTGCAATGAATTCTGTCATTTTGTGACATGCACAACTTTTGAGCCTACACAGTAGATATTGTAAGATGGTGTCTTGGTTCGCTGTGTCCTTATAGTGTAGCACTGCGATATTATGATCAATGCTCCACCTCTATGTAGGTCTCACCCCTTGCACCCTCCATAGTTCATTCATTCATTTTGTAACATTTTGCAAGTAAAGCCTTTGTAAAGGAAGGTCCTTTTGCACTCCTACTAGGACAGGTGCAACAACAGACGTCCCGCACACTGTCTTCACTCACAGAAGTATAGTAGTGTATTACAACAGTCTAAACCAGTGTTTCTCAACCTTTTCAGACTGTGACCCCCCAAAATATTCATATTTTAACTGGGGACCCCCCACCCTGATGAGCACTAAGAGTTGAGGCATTATATTTCGTATAACACGGTTCTATTGTGAAAATCTACACAGATCTCACAACGTCTCACGTTGCGAGGCGTTGTGAGCATGCATGTAGAACGGCTATTTTCACAATTTCATTCTCTTTCATTCTCTTGAGTGAGAAAACAATGTTTCACATTAAGTTAATCATCTGGGGACCCCTCAAAATAATTTGGGGACCCCCCTGGGGGTCAGGTATTTCAGATACCTAATGAAGATCGTTTAGATCAAAACGTTGTCATAAACTATACTGTGTGTGAAGACGCTGTGCAGGACTTTGCAAGTAAATCCTTTGCCGCGCCACTCTGCTGCCAGCTCAAGTGTGGTTACTTTGTTGCGTGATGTTGTCTCATTTTTATTTATCGGAAACGGGTGCTCTCTGCTCCGTTTGTGTGTGTAAATACAGACATGCCATTTCAAGTCTTCATTATTAAAGTCTCTTTTCCTGAAGAAAAAAACATTTTTGCAGAAACATTTTTTACACATGGTTTCTTTCCCTGTTTTGCCTTTCTCATTTTTATGGAGAATTTAACGCATTTTTGCAGAAACCCGCAAATGGCAAGAAACAAATCCATTCCCATTGAAAAGCAGACTCCACCTTCACAGGTAGATTTAAACTTTGATGTCACAGAAGGTCATAAAAATAGCAAAAATAGCTGATCTACAAGCTCAGTGTTCTGCTAATCCACTGGAAATCGACTGTCTTGCCAATGTCAGGACGTGTAAAGCAGTGTTGTTTTTGACAGCAAATTTTGATTTAGTTTTAGTCATAGTCTTTTGAATAAAATGTCATTTAGTTTTAGTCATCTTAAAAGTTTTAGTTTTAGTCAAATTTTAGTCGACTAAACATAAGATTTTAGGCGACTAAATCTACAGTTGATTTAGTCTACTAAAACGTATTTTGGCAGGCCTTGATGGCATCGTAATGACTGATTTTACACTTGGTTGCGTGCTGAAAATAGCCGATCTACAAGTTCACAACGCGTCGCGCTGAGCTGGTAGATCTGCTATTTTCGCAACACCTGAGAGCAACCAAACATAAAATGACTCTCTTTTCCACTAGTCCCTCCCTAACGTTTTAGTCTAGTTTTTATTTTGTTGACGAAATTGTCAATATATTTAGTCTTAGTTTTAGTCATCACAGCTTAGTTTTTATTTCGTTTTTATTTAGTTTTCGTCAGTGAAAAAAACGCAGTCGACAAACATTTTTCGTCATAGTTTTAGTCAACGAAATCAACACAGGGTGTGAAGTTTTTAAATGGCACATCTGTATGCACAGTATACTTATAGGCCTATATATATACTGCAGATACAGTAACCTTGTTGTCAAGCAGAGATGCGTCTGGGAGTTTGAAGCGCGCTGCGTTGCCACACTGTGATGTGCTTTACATACTGTGTGTGCGTTTGTGTGTGTGTGCGCGCGCGTGCGTGTGTGTGTGTGTGCGCGCGCGTGCGCCCGCGCTGCGTTGCCACACAGTGTGATGTGCTCACTCGCGGCCAGGCTTAAGTAATGACGCACGGCCTCCGCTGGTTTGCATGGGGTGTCACGGAGTTCAAAGCCAACTAATGAAAAATGTAATAAAAAGTCGAGTCAAACATTATTTGTATAACATTATGTCTTGCACGTGCACGGGGGAAAAGAGTGAAGAGAAAAAGACAATACATACTAAATATACAGAAATTTCCATACAAATTAAACAATCTATAACATGAAGGAAATACTTCATGAAGGCTATGCATGTAATGCGCGTGCATGTGTGTGTGTGCGTGCGTGCGTGCGTGTGTGTGTGTGTACTTGCATTGCCATACTTGTGAGCCAGATGTGAAATGTGAAAACAACAAATAGCCTACAGTAGAATTTTTTGCATTTTCCATGGCCTCACATGATAAATGTTGGTTTTAAAACTGATTTGGGGAGTTAGGAACAGATTCAGACTGGGACGAGGCATTAGATATTTAGGGCCCTATTTTTATCTATGTCTTACCCCTTATCCCTTAAATTATTTGCCTTTTTTTTTTACTATTTTGAAAGAAAAAAAAAATATATAGTGCCCTTGAAGTTTAGTTTTAGGGGTTGGCAGGGGGTGTTGCACCCAATTCTGAGCCCTGGGTACAAGGATTTACTGCGGGCCTGAATGTTCTTCATTGGGGGAGGGCATTTAAACTTGTAGGCTATAAGCTGGGGTCGTGCACCAAAGATGGGCAGATCTACAAGTTCAAAATGGTGTTGTGCTGCAACAGATTGTGAGCTTGCAAATCGCCTGTTTTCGGCTTCCGGGTTACGGTTAGAAAACAAAGCGAAGATTATTATTATTTCTTTAAATGGCATTGATAAAAATCCCTATCCAATGTCCTCACAAGTATAGTACCACAAACGTGCATGCATGTGCGCGCGTGTGTGAGATTGATATTGAGGTCACGTTTAATTGCTTGTAAGGCTTGGGCGCACACTACACAATATCACAGCCAATTTGGATCCACGCACGTTTCCCAACATCTGTTTGCTTCTCCTCTGCTCGCAGGTGTGTGTGTGTGTGTGTGTGTGTGTGTGTGTGTGTGTGTGTGTGTGTGTGTGTGTGTGTGTGTGTGTGTGTGTGTGTGTGTGTGTGTGTGTGTGTGTGTGTGTGTGTGTGTGTGTGTGTGTGTCACTGGCGTCCCCCAAAACATGCTGCACGGCCCCCCTCTCTCTCTCTCCCCCCCGGCCCGATCTGGGACGTCCTTTCATCCTTTTCAATCATGCTGGATATTATCTCTGTTGCTCTGGTGGAAAGTAACTAAGTAGACTACATTTAGAGTCTTAAAGGACGACTTCGCCACTTTTCAACCTATCTTCATATACAGGTGGGTGTGGCCACATAAAAACATAATTTTAACACTTTCTGTACACTTTATTTGAAAAAGAAAATAATAAAAATAATCTTCCCCCAAGTATAATCATAATACCTGATGATCATGTTGTAACGCCCTACCGAAGGCCTTAAAGGAGTGTGGTTCCCTAGCATCCTTTAAAATCGCCCTGAAAAACCACTTACAGGCGCCAGCCATTCGCAACTGGCAATAACAAACCTAGCCCAGCCTCCCCTGACCCTTATCTATATTTACCTACTGTATTTTATTTTTTGCACTGTTTATTTTATTTTTATTTACCTTTTTTTACTATATCTACTGCATAGTACTGTGTTCTATCCGTCTGTCATTCAATGTTACATGAGATACTTCAATGGTTTCCTATGGAAATAAGCTTTGTCTTTTCTAGGATCTCCTTTTAGTTGACCTTGTAACAGTGAACCGTACCGTCATGAAACTGTACCTTTTTCTATGCAAACTTCTAATAAAGTTCACGGCACTCTGTCTTTAAGTGTGAAATCATAGTAGAGTAGTTTTTATTTCTTTTTTTAAAATCAAAAGCACTTTAAAATGTGCTTTAAATTCACTCACACACTCTATCTCTTTCTCACACACACACACACACACACACACACACACACGCACACACACACGCACACACACACACACACACACACACACGCAGACCGAGAGAAAGGCAGGAGGCTGTTTGTCGCAAACACGTCACATGACCGGGGAATCCCATAATCCCGCGGGGCAGTGCTATACCTGCGGCTGCTTTGGTCTCACCTGCTGCTCATAGAGAGATGATTATAAATCCTGTTTATAATTTAAGGTCGCAACCTTGCTGTTTTTCCGGTGGGTATTGAACCAGGAACCCTGCGTTCTCCCCAAGAGGGCAGCTCCATGACTCCTGAGCCACCCATGTACAGTATGAGTTGATAAACTTAACACCCAAAACCCTTGTCTGTTTTTATAGGCTATTGTTGCGACCGTCAGGTCGCAGTTTAGTATCAAAACCTCCACCGGCCGTCCGTCCGTCCGTCCGTCGGTCACACGTCACACCTTTGCCCTGCTCATATCTCCGCATCAGTATGACATCACACTGCTTGGTGTGTGCCGTCAGGGTCATTTGTGTACGGTGTGATGTCATACTGATGTCAGCAGCTATGTCTCTACATATGGAGTTATATGTTGTTCGTGTCCAAATATGGGGCTTGTGAGGTCAGACTTAGTGAGATTCGTCGGTTATCTCCATATATGGAGGGAGAACCAGCTTATGAGCCGATGAGTTGTGTCAGAGTCGAGACCCTGCTTGCATCTAATCTGTCGGTAGATAATGCCGGTCTTATATAAGGGTCATTTGTGTACGGTGTGATGTCATACTGATGTCAGCAGTGTGATGTCATACTGATGTCAGCAGCTATGTCTCTATATATGGAGTTATATGTTGTTCGTGTCCAAATATGGGGCTTGTGAGGTCAGACTTAGTGAGATTCGTCGGTTATCTCCATATATGGAGTGATGTGTTGGTTATCTCCATATCTGGAGATTCAACCTTCAACGATTTTGACATCTTGTTACTAATCTGTCGGTAGATAATGCCGGTCTTATATAAGGGTCATTTGTGTACGGTGTGATGTCATACTGATGTCAGCAGTGTGACGGGAGATAAGCGACCAACGGTCGCTTATCTCCCGATTAGGGAGTCTTACTGGTTACTATTACTACTTTTACTCATGTAAAAACTCTTTGTCTGTCTAATACTTTCAGTTAGGTGTGGGCGATATGGAAAAATACAATATCACAATATTTTCCCAAGCTGTATCATGATACACGATTTTATCACGATTCCTTTTCACATTGTCTTTTATGGTTATTTTTCAAGTTACTTGACAAAAACTAGGTCTAAATTGAACTTTACAAGTATGTAACTCTGACAGTATACAAATTCATTTGTATACTGTCAGAGTTAAGTGGAGACCTTGACATTTTTAAAGTTTGAGAACTACTGATTTAGATCAAAATGCAGGTTTAAATTGAATTCGGCAATGAATCTCTGTATTAACGATTAAACAGGATTTTTTACAAGGCTCTCTCAATTGTATCACGATATATGATACCTCTGAAAAGGCATATCGTGGAGACATTGTATCGTCTCAATGATAATTATCACCATATCGCCCACCCCTACTTTCAGTACAGATCAGGGGTCCTTCCGGGGTGTAGACGAGACCGCTGCTGGAAAAAAAAAAACTGAAGGAATGCCCGCCACCCCCAAAAACAAATACAATTAAAAAAAAAAAAAAAATTGAATAACATTCTCCATGGAAAATGCGATCCAATTGAATCGCATCAGTTTGGGCGTCGCGGAGACAAAGGGGGCCGCGGCGTAATCTGATTTCCGGCGCCAGGATTATTAGTTTTGAGAGAGTTTGGGTAGGTTTGTTTCCTCTGAGGCGGTTAGATATTAACCCATTCAGAACGGGTACACATCATAGTTTATTATTATTTTATGCTTTAACTATTGAAAAACAGCAGATATACAAGCTCACAGCGCGGCACCGAGTGCCGCGCTGCGAGCTTGTAGATCTGCTGTTTTTGAAAATTTGTGAAAATTAGAATTTTGACCCGATTCTATAAGTGTCTTTTCAAATCCTTCTAAGGTTTTTTTGAAAAACCTGTGTTTCTATGTCAGCAATCTGGCTAGCCATCGTCAAAGAAAAGGTCCATTTCACTTAACTGGAGCTCAGTTAGTCTGTTCTTGAGAGACTACTATGTCAGTGGTTCTCAAACCTTTTCATGTGAAGGACCCCCAAAATTATATTTATTTGGCCACGGACCCCCCATCCCAAAATATTTAGTTCCAGGGACCACCCAGAAGCAAAATCTGAGTTACAAACGTTCGCTTTGAAAATACATATATTCAAAGATTTGCACACATTTTCACGACTTTTTTCTAAAATAGCAGATCTACAAGCTCGCAGCGTGGCACTCGGTGCCGCGCTGTGAGCTTGTATATCTGCTATTTTTCAACAGTTAAAGCATTCAATAATCCTAGGCCTAAATGGGTTAACTTCGCAGGCGTGCCTTTGGGGGGTCCCCCCCCCCACCCCTCCCCACCCCACCATCCCCCTCGACGGCGGTCAAGGGAGCGACTTGGGCCTGATGGCGAGCGGAGAACGCTTTATTACTGTTTGGAGGTTTTCCTGGGAGAGACGCTGACACATCTGGACTGAAACCAGATGCTTCAACGCCAAGTCTAGCCGTCTCCTCAGTCTGAGAGGAACTGGATGGAGGGGTGCAGGGGGGAATCCCCCGCATTGGGATGCCATGTTTATTTGTTTATTGTCACGGTATTCTGAAATCTGAATACAACTACATTAAATTTGCTGCACCCACTTCAAATATGCGCCATCCATCCACCCACCCACCTTACCTTATTGAGAATCAGGCCACCGATGTACAGTATATTTTAACATGACAGCAAATATAACAGTAAAGTTGTGATAATAACCTGGAATTATTTTATACTGTAGCAATTGAAAAATAGCTAAAGTATAACATATACAAGCTCACTGCGAGCTTTTTGATCTGCTATTTTTGTGCAAACATTTGAATATATGTATTTTTAAAGCAAACATAACTACATATTTTAAGATGGGGGTCTGTGGCCAAATAGCATTTCGGGGGTCCTTGACATAAAAAGGTTTGAGGATGGACTTTTGAGGCCATCATGCTGAGGCAGTCACTAAACTCACTTGAGAGATTATGATACAATAAACATATTTTTAATCATCTCTCTATGTGAGCAGCAGGTGATGTACAGTAAGCTAAGCACCCGCAGGCTAGCACTGACCCATGGGGTTATGGGATTCCCCGGTCACGTCACATGTTTGTGGCAAACAGACTCCTGCCTCTGTGTGTGTGTGTGTGTGTGTGTGTGTGTGTGTGTGTGTGTGTGTGTGTGTGTGTGTGTGTGTGTGTGTGTGTGTGTGTGTGTGTGTGTGTGTGTGTGTGTGTGTGTGTGTGTGTGTGTGTGTGTGTGTGTGAATGAGAGGTGTGTAACCCTCACGATTTAGGGAGTCGTTTCGTATATTTTTTAGGACCAGGGTTGATTTTCGCAAGTGTCGCCACTGGGTCCTTTGCTCGCTTTCTCTCCTCTCTTCTTGGCCTGAAAAATGCTTTCGAGGATTTCGGATTTCCAAAACGCAACGAGAAAACGCAGTGCAGTGTGCAACCAGCTTTACTGGTGATTTCACACTAGTAAATCACCCTATTAGATCATCTTATGAACTGTACAGTGTTAAACATACAGAAGCAGTAAAGTAAAGCGACACAATAAACATATTTCTATTACAAACACATTTATAATCATCTCTCTATGAGCAGCAGGTGATGTAAGCAGCAACAGGTAGCACTGCCCCGTGGGAATATGGGATTCCCCCGGTCACGTGACGCGTTTGTGGCAAACAGCCTCCGGCCTCAGTGTGCGCGCGCGTGCATGCTTGCGTGCTTGTGTGGGTGCCTGTGATTGTGTGTGTGTGTGTGTGTGTGTGTGTGTGTGTGTGTGTGTGTGTGTGGGTGTTTGTGTGTATGCGTGTGTGTACATGTTTGCCCGCGTGTGCTGGTGATGCAACACCCTGCAAACACTACGTTTAGGACGGCCTAACGGGACTCATCAGGGCTCATCTGCGGAGGATTCTGGTGATGCCGTTTGTGTGTGTGTGTGTGTGTGTGTGTGTGTGTGTGTGTGTGTGTGTGTGTGTGTGTGTGTGTGTGTGTGTGTGTGTGTGTGTGTGTGTGTGTGTGTGTGTGTGTGTGTGTGTGTGTGTGTGTGTGTGTGTGGCGGGAGTGTGGCAGAAGTGAATTAACCCCTGTCAACCTATAAAAGTTGTATAAAACTGTCGCCAAACTTTTCTTTCGGAAATAGTGAACCATTTAGTGAAAACAGCCGGACACAACATGAGCCTGCGGGTCTGCTGTCAAGCCACAGTGTATGAGCTATAGGGCTTAAGGCCCTTTCCCACTGGGCGCGATAACGAAAAGATAACGATAAAAAATAAAGTTCTCAATTGAAGTGGATGGTATAGCATCCACACCACAACGATAAGGCTGACATAATTGAAGTGAACAGCAACATAATTATCACTTTAGTCAGAAACATTCACATCAAGTCATTTACCATTTATTGCAAAATGGAATACACAATAAGCAGATTTAACCAGGGCTCCACGAAAGGAGATGCTCCCTGAAATGTTTTGCAAGCTTTTCAAAGCAAAATCAGGGAACCCAAGCAATACCCCCATAGGGATACGATAGCAGAATAATAGCAATACACTGACATGTAACTTAGTCAAATCACAGTATCTGAGCATAACATTGACACGTAACTTAGTCAAAATCACAGTATTCGAACTTAACAACATTGACATTAATCAGACAATCACAAGTATTTGAGCTCAGCCAGACTGATCGTGCAAAGGTGGAGGCCGGGGTGGAGGAGGCAGCGAGCAGCGAATGATTTCAAAGCTTCGGAAACCAAGCATAGGAAGAGAAAGCAAGCCGTATTTAAAGGAGCCTTCCCTATACTGATTGAGCTTTGATTGGAGTATGGCAGTCATGTGACGTAATGACCAGCAGGTATGATGATGAGGTATGAGAACAGAGCTGACTGACATCTGACTACAGCACAGCTTGCAGTGACTTGACTCCCACTCTGCATAAACTAACGCTGACGCTTCATTATCGCTATAGTCATCTTTAATCGTGACCGGTGAGAATGGCACTTTAGCCACTTAAACCCCCATGAGCGGAGTCCCTCAGAGCCCTGTGCTAGTGAATTTTCAGTTTTCTTCTATTTTTTGTGTGGAAAGCTTTTGTTAAAAATAGCAGATCAATAAGCTCGCTATTTTCAGCCAAAGCCTTCCCCACAATACGGATGCTGGGGGTTAAGTGGTTAAAGTGAAGTGAAGTGAAGTGGGAGTGCTGTGCAGTGCGTGTGTGTGTGTGTGTGTGTGTGTGTGTGTGTGTGTGTGTGTGTGTGTGTGTGTGTGTGTGTGTGTGTGTGTGTGTGTGTGTGTGTGTGTGTGTGTGTGTGTGTGTGTGTGTGTGTGTGTGTGTGTGTGTGTGCGCGTGTGCGCGGGGCAGGGAGTGAGTGAGTGAGCGGAGGAGAGTGGAAAAAGCTTTGCGGATCACAAGTGATTAGGCCTGGTGTTATCGGGCCTGCCTGTGGCCTTGCCAAAGCTTACATCATGGTCTTAATGATGGCAGGGTTAGAAGAGGGGAAGTGTGTGTGTGTGTGTGTGTGTGTGTGTGTGTGTGTGTGTGTGTGTGTGTGTGTGTGTGTGTGTGTGTGTGTGTGTGTGTGTGTGTGTGTGTGTGTGTGTGTGTGTGTGTGTGTGTGTGTGTGTGTGTGTGTGTGTGTGTGTGTGTGTGTGTGTGGGTGGGTGGGTGGGTGGGTGGGTGCGTGCGTGCGTGTGTGCACACGCATCTGTGTTTGCAGTAAGTGTGCCCCTCCACACACACAAACACACATACACTAAACTACTATTATAAAGTGTATGGGAAGCTCAGAAAGAGAGAGACACACGAAAGCTCTCATTTCATAGTCAAAGTGACCTCTTAAAGGAATAGTTCACCCCTAAAAGGACTTTTGTACTATTTTTCTATCGATTATCGTAGTTCAATAATATCGATTATTTTTGTTTCTACCACTTTTTCTAGTCACTTGTTCAAATACTGGATTCTGATTGGTTTAAAACAGTGGTAAATAGGCCAAAAACCTTGAGTTGGCTCATGGACCCCGCCCACTGAAACAATTAATGATTGTAACTAAAGATCCTTGCAAGTTACAACTGTGTTTTCTTTCATTTATATGGAAAAAGTGGTAGAAAAGCAATTTACCATTCGAGGTCGTGGGTTGTCGTGGGTTGTCGTGGGTTGTGCCACTCGCCTGCGGCTCGTGGCACGGCACAACCCTGAAACCGTGGTAAATCAGCCAACAACCCACTCCCTCTCATGGTAAATGGCTTACTTTTGTCGCATTCTTAAGACAATAATGTAATAATAATAAATTCACCCCATTGATTTCGGATGGAGACACGAATGCATGTGTGTCTCCATCCACAATAAATGGGGTAAATCTATCTATCTCTATCTCTCTCTATCTCTCTCTCTCTACCTCTCTATCTATCTATCTATCTATCTATCTATCTATCTATCTATCTATCTATCTATCTATCTATCTATCTATCTATCTATCTATCTCAATCTCTCTATCTATCTGGTTGGTTAGTTATTTCCAACTACAGCATGCTCAAAACAGTCACAAGAGAGATGTTTTTAAAGCGCACCACAGACGCTTATGTGTTATTTTTTCTTCATTATGATGATTATTGTCGCATATGTTGTTGTAATTACATGGCTCAGGAAGACCATTATAGTGAAATATAGTAATGACTTCTCGTGTGTGTGTGTGTGTGTGTGTGTGTGCGTGCGTGCGTGTGTGTGTGCGTGTGTGTGTGTGTGTGTGTGTGTGTTTGTGTGTGTGTGTGTGTGTGTGTGTGTCACAAACACAGTGCACAGCTGTGTGTGAAGGCTGCAGCCTGTGTGTGTGTGTGTGTCTATTGTGTGGAGGGAGTGTGTTGTTTAATTAGCTTCTTGCAGAAGCTCTCCAGCTTATAATTACACTCACTGTTTCACCGCTCTGCCGTCTCCCTCCTGTGTGATTGGCTGGTCTGTCTGCTGCCATTTCCAGATTACTCCCACGTAGCCAATCAGCTGTAGTCCACCGTCTCTCTGAATGTTTGCACATAAGAGTCTCTCTGGAACTACAACTCCGGAAGAACTACAACTCCCAGAAGCAGGGAAAGGTCGTTTTCCGTTCATGGAATGAAATGTATGAGAACAAATTAGATTTTTGATAAGATAATTCTGCAGTGATATAAAGTCACAAAGTACATTCCTAGATTTCCTACTGTACTAAAGTACATTTTCTTCCTTTCTTTTAACTTTGTATTTCCAATTTTCTGTACTTTTGTTATCCGGCCGGGAGGCGAACCCGGGCCGCATTATAACAAGACCTGTACGTTACCAATCTGCCAAAGAGCCAGGCTCTCCGGCGGAGAGTAACGCAGCACCCTAGGAGCCTACGCTTTTACTTCTACTCCACTACATCTCAGAGGCACTTTTTTACACCACTATAATTATATGAAAACTTTAGTCACTAGTCACGTTACTGTAGATTTACATCAGACTAAATTATAAAGAACTTCATTCAGGAAAAAAAGGAAAGAAGTGGGCCCTCTATATAATATGTATCTATCTATATAATCACGGGGTCCTTGACATGGACAAAAGTTTAAGAAGTCACCGCGGCCAGAAGGTTTTGAACCTTGCGGGAGGCAACAGTCGTATGAGCTTTCCTCCCCCCGACATCAACAATACAATACAATACAATACAATACAATACAATACACTGCCCTGAACGAGGCAGTGAAGAGATGGACTACACCCCATGTTCCCTCCAACAATTCCAGCCCTTCTCTGGTGTTTTCATCCCCTTTCCTGTTAGACGGGCCCATCCTGGCGGTGGCAAATGGCTCCGGCTATACACTCCCATTACCCTCTGAGCGTTCTCTTTTCCTCCGCGCAAGCGAGCAGAGGACACGAAACGTTCCACCGGCTGCTGTGTTGGGAAGCAGACGCATCTGAAATACAGGGCTAACAGAAAGGAGGAATGGACTCCATCAGTCACACCAAACGCCTCGCGCGACAGGAAATAGCCTGATAACGACAGAGCGCGACTATAGAGAGTCTTTCCTTTTTCAGACGCGCCGCATGCAGCCCTGGACGGGGAAGCTCTATCTTTATGCCGGGGGGTCTTCAGGGTTTTTTCAGGCCAAGGACCTCCTTAGGTGAGAGAGAAAGCGAGATAAAGCAGGGACCATCCTACTACATACTGAGAAAACTGTGTTTCAGATTAAACTTTCTAAAACGATCCTTTTAATAGATTCCATAGAGTTGTTTGACTGTACTATCGTCTGCGTTTCTGTTTACACACTTTTACTCATAATTATCTATGTTGGATTCATGTTCATGTGTATTTTAAGACATGTAATAGGCCTAGGCCTATATAATGTATTGCTTTGTCTGTTCAAAAACAGCCGATCTAGATGCTCACAATGTGGTCACATCGCAACTCAGATCGTCCGATTTTGGAGGATTTTGACACCGTTTAAGAACTTTCCAAAGAAGTTGTGAAATGGGACGACCTTTTTTTACGTTGTTTGTGTATAGTTTGTGTATAGTGTGCGTGCGTGTGCGTGCTGTGTATGTGTGGAGGGGGTTCCCATGGTTTTGGTGAAAACACAGGTTCAGGTCCAGGTGTCTGGAGCGGTAAGCAGACCCCAGTGACCCCAGTGAGGAGGTGGGGGGGTCTAATTGGTGTGAGGACAGATAGATGGCAGGCAGGCGGGCGTGTTGAGAGTTGAGGTAATGGTGCATGATTTGGTATGTGGGGTGTGTGTGTGTGTGTGTGTGTGTGTGTGTGTGTGTGTGTGTGTGTGTGTGTGTGTGTGTGTGTGTGTGTGTGTGTGTGTGTGTGTGTGTGTGTGTGTGTGTGTGTGTGTGTGTGTGTGTGTGTGTGTGTGTGTGTGTGTGTGTGTGGTTGGTTGTGTGTGGTTGGTTGTGTGTGTGTGTGTGTGTGGTTGTGTGTGGGAGAGAGACTCACATGTGTGGGTACATTTGGTGGTTTTAATGTGTTTTGTTTTTTACAATTAGGACAATATTCAGGGTTTTTGTTAGACTTATTGGCATTAGAATGCAGTACATATTTCATGTATACTCACTATACTAATGTGTGTGTGTGTGTGTGTGTGTGTGTGTGTGTGTGTGTGTGTGTGTGTGTGTGTGTGTGTGTGTGTGTGTGTGTGTGTGTGTGTGTGTGTGTGTGTGCGCACCTATGCGTGTGTATGGCTCTCTCTCTCTCTCTCTCTGGGTTTCGGTGATAACAGAGAGAGAGAGAGAGAGAGGGAGATGGAAAACGGATGCAGAGGAAGTAAAATATGGGGTGCGAGAGACACTGGCACAATGAGTGTAGAGTGAAACGTCATCACCCACACACACACCCACACACACACACACACACACACACACACACACACACACACACACACACACACACACACACACACCCCTGGGGGCCGTATGTTTGACACCACTGCTCTATGCTCAAAAAGTTTAAAACCCAAACAGTGATATTTATTTGAAGTCATATTCTCGTCCGTGCAGGCAGCTCTGGCATTGCTCTCTCTGTCATCGCTGTGGAAGTGGAAGCCCACCACAAGCCCCGCGGGGAAGGGGCTTGTGGGGGGCTTCCACACCACCGCGGCCTGCCTCCCTGTGTGTGTGTGTGTGTGTGTGTGTGTGTGTGTGTGTGTGTGTGTGTGTGTGTGTGTGTGTGTGTGTGTGTGTGTGTGTGTGTGTGTGTGTGTGTGTGTGGTGGTCTTCCACCCCCAGGGGAGAGGGGGAGAGGGGGGGGGGGCTTGGCCACGGACCGGTGAGCTGCCTGACAGACACCTGCATGCCCGGAAGCCACTCAGCCAGGAGGAATGTCTCTCTCTCTCTCTCTCTCTCTCTCTCTCTCTCTCTCTCTCTCTCTCTCTCTCTCTCTTTTTCTCTCTCTCTCTCTCTCTCTCTCTCTCTCTCTTTATCACTCACTCACTCACTCACTCACTCACTCACTCATCTGAGTCGGAGTATAGGGATACCTGACTCCACCCGTTCATCTCGTGGGTCACAGATTTGTTTTTTTCTATGGAGAATAACATTGTCTCTTTTAAAATCATCTCATAATAAGCATTGTGGTCCAATAATAATAATAATACATCACACTCATATAGAGCTTTTCATGGTGTCGCTTTACAAAACAAAACAAAATACTTCAGTGGAAGAAAAAAAAATGGCAAAGATTTAGCAAAGACAATAAGACAATGAAACAATACGCTAAGAAGACTAAAAAGCAGAACACAGGATTTGATTTGAGTTGGGCAAGCAAGCCTGAAAAGATGGGTTTTATGGAAGGTTTTGAACACGGCCAGGGTGGGGCTTTCATGTGAGGTGGGAGTGAGTTCCAGAGGGTGGGGGCTGCACCTGAAAAAGCCCTGTCAACCCAGGTGCATTTGTTTGTTTGGGGCGTACAGTGGCTCAGGGGTAGAGTTGCCGTCTTAGAACGCAGAGGGTTCCCGAAGGGTCCCCGGTTTGATCCCGGGCTCCCTCAGAGTTAGTGTCTAAGAGTCCTTGAGCAAGACTCTGAACCCCTAGTTGCTCCCGATGTGCATGTTGGTGCCTTGCATGGTTTCCTCCATCATGTATGAATGTGTGTGTGAATGGGTGAATGGATGAATGTAATGCACAATCTCTGTAAAGTGCCTTGGATAAAAGGTGCTGTATAAATGCACCATTTATCATTTTGTTTTTTGTTGTTGGTTTGACTTGGAGACAGTGAAGGTCATGGAACTCACGCCGAGGGGAAAGGAGAGAGAGAGAGAAAGCTGTCTCTCAAGAAAACACAAGATTTGTGTTCAAATGTTTCAAAAAAATATTCTTAATTTTTCAGAATAATTGGCTATTTTTCAAAAATAGAAGGTCCGTTTTTTTTGTTTTGTTTTTTAAAGTGGTCGGTTGAAGCAGTGGTTCTCAACCTTTTAAGGCCGCGACCCCCAAAATTATCATATTCTAACCGGAGACCCCCCACCCTACGAGCACTAAGAGTCATAACATAACATCTGCTATTTTCACAATTTCTGCTCTGCCTCCAATATTTCACAATTTAGCCAATGTTTAATTTGTCATTTTAGAGGAATTAAAAAGTCCTTAAATTGTCACTTTAGAAATGTGCAGATACCCTCGATACACTTAAACGTTATGTCGATCTGTTTACTGTTGAGTGAGAAAACAATGTTGCACATTAAGTTAATCATCTGGGGACCCCCCAAAGGAATTTGGGGGGTCCCGACCCACAGGTTGAGAACCACTGGGTTAAAGTGAGTAATCCATGTAGAGAAACAGACAGATACATAAATGGACGGACAGAAGGACAGACACATGGATGGATGTAGGCATGGATGGATGGAGGGATGGATGCATGGATACTGAGTCTCTCAAAGTCAATGACTGTTAGCCCTGAGGTTGACTTCGTTCTCAGCCTCATGAATATTTGATAAGGCGTAATAGTTAGCCTTGCCGGGCTATTTTGCCGCAACATGGAACATGATGTCTGCTACACACACACACACACACACACACACACACACACACACACACACACACACACACACACACATGCACACATGCACACATGCACACACACACAGAGGACCTTGGTTTCTGCACAAAGAGAGAGCGAGACTGAGATTGAGAGAGAAGGAGAGAGGAGCTGAGCCTCAGTGGACGTTCAAAAGCCGGCAGGAAGAATTATCACATATTTATTAAGTGTGATGTCCGCTCTGTAAACACAGCTCTAGCAGCAGGAGATCGTGTTCACGGTCCCCCCATCGATCGCCGCGGTGCAGTTACAGTAAGAGCAGCTCCAGGGTTAACCGGAGCGGACAGCAAATCGTTTATAGGGCAGTGGTTCTCAACCTTTTCAGGCCACGACCCCCGCAATAATCATATTTTAACTGACGAGCACTAATGCTGCGTTCAGATGGGCTCAGGCAAGCGGTAGACGGCAAACCGGAAGTCATTTTAGTGGACAGGAGTAGAACGGCAAACGGTACAGTAGTCCGGCAGTCGAAACCGGTGACGGTAAACGGCAGACGTGCCGTTCAAAGTTAAATTAATGTATCTTTTTACCGTGGTACAGGACGGAATCTGGAACCGGATGTTACGTAGCTCCATCTCACGGGACAAATTCGAGCAGAGCGCCAACACACACAGAACACACATCAGCCAGCAGTAGCAGAGAGAGCAGCATGGAGCCACCTCAACCACCGCAGCGCGCGTTTTCATTTTGCGCGAGCGCTTTAAATAATTAATTAATGTTGCCGTACCGTTCCGTCGGGCATATTTTGTTCTACCTTGCCGTACCGTCCAGCAGGTGGTGCCGTTTGCCGTCTACCGCTTGCCTGAGCCCATCTGAACGCAGCATTAGAGTTGAGGCATTACATCTTGCATAACACGGTTCTATTGCGATCTACATGCTCACAACGCCTCGTATGTCGCCCTGAGGCATCTTATTATTATTTTTTCTATATACTCACCACATGGAGACTTGAATGGATTCATGGATTATAATTTATTTATTTATTCTTTGTTTTCTGTCACATTCCTAAGCCAATAATTTGATGACCGACCTTGGTTCCCTATGGAGACACAAAAAAGTCTTCTTTGTGTCTCCATTGTGTGTAAAAGAAGATGTACTTAAGTACAGTACTTTAGTACATGTACTTAACTACTTTCCACCACTAACTTCAAAAATGTTTTATCCGTGGCATGCTGCTGTGCGCACAGCGCAGCATTAGCATGAATACGCTCCCAAGCTACAACTGTGCTTTTTGAAGATGTACGGAGTGTCTGGGGGTTGAATACTGTACTCTGGACCCACGCCAGACTCCTATTCCACCCATTAGCTCACGCATATGCCTAAAAACCTGCTCATTATTCCTCAGTTTAACCCAGTAAGACCGGCGGGAACGCATCGGAACTGCTTTAACCATTGTTTTATGCTTTAGCTATTGAACAATAGCAGGTCTGCAAGCTTGTAGATCTGCTATTTTTGAAAAATATCGAAAATCTGCGCGCGTCTTGGAATAGTTCTGACCTGATTCTATAAATATCTTAATAATATTCTAATAATTCTAATAATGATTCTAATAATGTCTTCTTCTAAATTAGTGGTTCTCAAACCTTTTCTTGTCAAGGACCCAGATTACATGTATTTGGCTGTGGACCCCCATCTCAAAATATGTTGTTCCAGGGACCCCCCCCCCCCCCCCCCCCCCCCCAGAAGAAAATATTTGAGTTACAAATGTTTCAAAAAGATACAGGCTATTGAAAGATTTTCCAAAAAAATAAAATGGGTTTTCAAAAATTGCAGATCTACAAGCTCGCAGCGCGGCACTCGGTGCCGCGCTGTGAGCTTGTATATCTGCTATTTTTCAATAGCTTACATAATTCCATGTCTTAATGGTTTAATGAGAGTCGATGGCTTGGAATCAGTTCCCCCTTCTGGAGCACTGATAAAATGCTGCCCCGGCGAACTCAGCGTGCAAAAAAATAAAGTGTAAGACATGGCCTAAAGCCACGTGGATGGATCACAGAGGTTTCAGAAAATCTTTTTTTATGTGTTTTCGGGGCATTTTTATGGATTCAAAAACAAAAAGCCTGCATTTCAAATAGCCTCTCTAATCTAATGAACAACAGACTTGCACTGGAAATCGTTTGAGAGTCTGTTATACACTGAAGGATGTGGGGAAAACCTCACACACCGTAGTTTGGTTCAAATAACCCTTTTTTTTAACTTGGTATTCAATATAATTTAGTACTTTCCTCGTTAAAATATCGGTGGGGTCAAGTGTTGATTTTAACAGCAAATTTTGATGTAGTTTTAGTCAGTCTTTTGAATAATATAAAATGTAATTTGATTTACCGGTAGGCCTAGTCATATTTTTGTCATCTCAAATGTTTTAGTTTTAGACGACTAAATATACAACAACTAAATCTAAAAAAAAATTTTTTTTTTTGCTTTGGTGGCGTCAAGATGGCAGGTTACACTTATTTGGTTGCATGCGGTAAATAGCTGATCTACAAGCAACGTTGCACTGCCATGCATTGTGAGCTTGATCTGCTTGCTCACAACGCGCTCACAACACAGGATCTACTGGAGTCTTCAAAGAATTGTTCTGGGGTGAACGTACAATATTGTCCTCTGAGATGTACTGAAAATCAGTAATACTCCAAGTAAAAGTAGGTAAATAAATACCTCGTACAGTTGAGTAAAAGTACTTTAGTTACTTTACACCACTGCTTGGTGTAGTGTTTCTCAAAGTGGATTCCAGGGACTCTGTGGGTTCCTTTAGCGAGGGTCTAAATTGACCCATACAAGTCTGTAACTCTGACAGGGTACAAATTGAACCAAATGAACTTCCAATGTAAAAAAGACCATAAAAAAGTCTTATTTGGGATGTTCCTTTTAGGCAGGGTGTTTGTACTTGTACTGTACTACACATTGTATTGCCTATACTTGTACTGTTCTCCATTTTTGTCTAATAAAATATTCAATCAATCAATCAATCAATCAATCAATCGATCAACCCTAACAGGTTCATCTGGTTATTTGTACACTGTCAGAGTTAAGGGGAGAAACACTGGCTTTTAGCGTGTTCAGTATAGGCTGGCTGCATGCCACCGCTGTGATATTCCACACAGCTTTAGTGCACAGCTTGTGAGCAGCCATGGTGAACATGCTGGCTCAGCAGGAGCCATGGGGGGTGGGCAACTTTGAGACTCGGACAAAGTCGGGTCAAGTCAACGCGCTATTTTTATAGCGTAGTTCACAGACAGGTTAACGCAATGTGCCTCGCAGGGGAAGAGGAAAGCGCTTTGTGTTTGTTGTGTATGTAGGGTGTGTGTGTGTGTGTGTGGGGGGGGGGGGGGCAACAGGCTGGGTAAAAAGGGGAAATAACGGGATGCGAGAGAGAGTCGCTTCTAAAAAGACAAACCTATACTGTAATAGAGTAGCCATAAATGATAACGCTTTGCAGAACAGTGGTTCTCAACCTTTTCAGGCCGTGACCCCCAAAATAATCATATTTTAACCTGGGGAACCCCCTCCACCCTGACGAACACTAAGAGTTGAGGCATTACATTTTGTATAACACGGTTCTATTGTGAAAATAGCGGATCTACATGCTCACAACGCATTGAGTTGCGAGGCGTTGTGAGCATGTAGATCTGCTATTTTCAGAGCAGATCTACATGCTCACAACGCCTCGCGTCAAAAGGCCTTAAATTGTCACTTTAGAAATGTGCAGATAACCTCCATACACTTGAACTTTATGTTGGTTTGTTTACTGTTGAGTGAGAAAACAATGTTGCACATTAAATTCATCATCTGGGGACCCCCAAAATAATTTGGGGACCCCCCTGGGGTGTCCCGGCCCCCAGGTTGAGAAGTTGAGAACCAATGTTGTAGAGGACTTTCATTTCGAAGACGTTCTCTCTCTACAAGCGTTATAAAGGGGAGGGGGGGAGGACTGCTCCAGGCATGTACAAATCCAAAATATAATGTGCTTCCATTCTTGCCCCCAAGTGTTCTCTATCTATTCGGAACCTCCTCGGGATGTGTCAGTCCATATTCTTCAATAATGAAGTGTTTTACTCAAGCCTATCTCGGAATCTCATTGCTTTTCTGGCTAGTAAGAAACATAAATGCTTCTGTGTAGCCCAATATTGACAATATCATTTTTTTGATAATGTCACAAAGACTGTATACAGTACATACACTGATGTGAGATGGATAAGAGAAAAATAACTCCCACATAATGTGTACTATAAGATGCTGCACATGATATACATATTATGGATCTGCTGTTTTGGTAGAAAGCTCATATCTCCATATACATTTTATTTTGTTTTTCTTCAAGATTATTGCACAAACATAGTGAACATATGTTCACTATTTTAAATCATGTTTTTTTTTAATGATAATAAAACAAGGAACCGTTTTGAACAAAGAAGGTTTCCACCCGACAGCAACGATAGCCTATATTTGTTTTTAGAGCGTTCTTCCAAGTTGACTTGCGTGGTTTTTTACTCTGGTAAACAAATGAAAGTTATTACAGAGCTGCGTAATGAAGAAGTAATGAGCACAGTATGACAAGCTGTTGATTACTCTCACATGCACTGTGTGTGTGTGTGTGTGTGTGTGTGTGTGTGTGTGTGTGTGTGTGTGTGTGTGCGTGTGTGTGTGCGTGTGTGTGTGCGTGTGTGTGGGGGAGTATTTGCGTGGGAGTGTTTGCGGGAGACGGACTGAAATATGTACTGTGAAGCCTGGTTCATATTTATACTACTTATACATATATAGAGAGATGATGTTGAGTGCGTATGTAAAGGACGTGTGTGTGTGTGTGTGTGTGTGTGTGTGTGTGTGTGTGTGTGTGTGTGTGTGTGTGTGTGTGTGTGTGTGTGTGTGTGTGTGTGTGTGTGTGTGTGTGTGTGTGTGTGTGTGTGTGTGTGTGTGTGTATGTTTCATTGTGTGACAGTCAGTTGTGCTCGTAAGTACATTTGTATTCGCCAAACATGTATTGACATTAGAAATTGGATTTGAGGTTGCTGTAAATACTGGGGGGGGGGAGAGAGAGAGAGGATGGAAGTCTTGTTAGTTCAAAACTGTTCCTTTTTATGATTACTGTAGTTGATTACTGTGTGTATATATATACTGTTATATACAGTATATATAGGTGAGGTCTTGAGGTGAGGGTAGGTAAGCGGTAAAGGAATAGTTCACCCAAGAAATGACTTTGACGCTCCACATTTGACAGCATATGATCCGGTATGTTCACAGATTCACTGTACAGCAGTTTTTTATCAAACCTTTTTGACTCAGAGCACCCTGGTTAATAAAGCTTTTCCATCCACGGCACCCCTGAATTATAGCACCTTACATCTTACAGTAAGCAAAAGCATAATTACGTATTGTCAATTTACAATACGTACTTATGTTTCCCCTTAAGATATGTCAGGAAGAAAACCTGAGACAATATCCGTTTCCACTATATAGGACAGATCAAAATGAACGTTATATTTCATAGGCCTGTGGTAAATGGTGCATTTAAAAAGCGCTTTTTATCCAAAGTGTATTTGTGCATTATACATTAACCCATTCACACACACATTCATACACATAGGGCGGAGGAAACCATGCAAGGCACCAACCTGCTCATCGGGAGCAATTGGGGTTTCAGCAAGGACACTTCGACACTAACTAGGGGGGAGCCCGGGATCGAACCTCACGGTTCCCGTCCGGCCGCTCTGCCGGCCACTCTACCCCTGAGGCACTGCCGCCCCTGTGCTATTAATGGTGATGGTTTGGCCCCGTGCTGAACTGTAGCTCCCCTGTCCCATCAATACAACTAATGAATGCATAAGCTGGATCTGAATGGAAGCAAGAGACGGACGCAGAAAAAATATATTGTACGTTAATCGTGAACTAGAAGCGTAAATTAACACTCTGGCTCTACTGAGAGAGAGAGAGAGAGAGAGAGAGAGAGAGAGAGAGAGAGAGAGAGAGAGAGAGAGAGAGAGAGACAGACACACAAAGAGAGAGACACAAAGAGAGAGAGAGTCCTGTGATCGATCTGACAGGCAGAAATGTTTATAAAGCACACTATCATCTCCCAATCTGCCACGCACGCACTCATGCACGTACCCACACACACACTCACATCCAGGCAATAACACAATCACACAGGAACACATTTATATGCTAATAGACCGGCTGGACTAATGCACCGTCCATGTCTGTGGAAGAGTGACTACTGTAGCTCTGTCTGCTGTGCTCTTGTTGGCTTCAGCAGAGTGGCTTTAGCGTAGTTCACACATAAAATATACTTATTTTCCATCAATTATCAATTCTCTATGCCCTCCACTGGGTCGCGGTTGCTGCCCGCACAGAGTACAACACTGATACTGGCACCTCCATACCTCCTTACCTCCAAAACCTGATTGATCCCTACAACCCCACCCGTTCAGGGATGCTGACAGAACCCTCGCTAAAAACCCCAGGACACCGATCCACTCGCCCTAGACTCTTCGCCCTCCTGGCCCCCAAACTGTGGAATAAACTCCCTGTTGCAGTTAGAACTGCATACACAATCCCTATAGCTTCCACCGTGGTCTAAAGACTCACCTCTTGGCCCTCCCCTCTTTCCGTCGTTGAGAACGTAGAAATGCATAATCTAGATCAGGTCCACAGAATACTGCCAGGAAGTGAATTGGACATCCATTGATGTTTACGTGTGGTGGAGATTTGAAAGCAGCATTACAGGAGATGTTTTTACTGTACACACCCACGCGACCTCTCATAAGCTTACAGTCATAAAACAAGGTAAAAGAACGGCCGTTCGTGTTGGCAACGCGCCGCCGTCAGAATTGGGACGAGCGTTAACGTTCGAGGCAGTAAAAGTGTTAAGGTAAATAATGGCCAAAATAATTTTGAGCATTACAATTCCAAAAGGTTTCAGCTTGGTTATTGGGAGAGGTATTAGGCTAGGTTTAGTTGTTGGGAGTTATTCCAGATTTATTCTTTAGCCCTGTGCTGGTGTTGCGCACCAAACAAAACAGCCCATCTACACGAAAAGAAGTTGCGATCTATTCGACAGTCATTGCATTGTGAGACCTCAATACTTTTACTCATATCGGCTTGGAATACCGAACTTGTTCTCGTAAGAGACAAATTCTACAAGGTATTGATACTTTTACTTAAGAGTACCTCTTCCATCACACTGTGTGTGTGCGTGCGACATGCGTGCATGTGTGTGTGCAATCGTGCATGCCAGCAATCCAGTGACTAGCAACCGAGCAGGGGAACAAGGAGGCGAGCCATGGCTGCTGCAGACAAAGACATTCTTTTTTTTCTCTCCACTGCTCCTCATGCCTTGCCAGCAGTTTCAACTCTAGTGCAGAAAGCAGCCTCTACTCCTTCAGCCAAGATACAACCAGGTGTTCCTGCTCTGTTATTACACCTGTGAGTGGCTTTCACTGAATAAAACACACAGACACACACAACTCGCACACCCACACACACTAGCAAGCTGGCTCCACAATAGATGGTTTGGCAGCTAATGAGTCCTGAATACAAGCGACCAGACATGGTTCTGTGGTGCTTGGCTGGGAGTGCTGGACAGTACTGTGGACTGTTACTCCAGTACCAGAAAAAAAAAGAAACATTCACTCCACTATTTCAAAATGTCTTTACTCCACTATATCTCTATGAAGCGACCCCTGGGACCCAAGCTTACACAAATACTTTCTGATTTGACCACTTGAGCTCAATTAATTCTCTAGCATCCACATTTTGTTTTAAAATACAAAAGGATTTTTTTTTTCCTTCTTTTTTTCAGGGCTAATTTGGTAGAAATACAAAATGACTATCTTTTTTTTCCAGGGTTAGTTTGGTCCACTTAAACCTTTGAGCATTCTATTTTACCTCTGCATTGATTGATTGATTGATTGATTGATTGATTGAATATTTTATTAGACATAATGTAAAACGGTACAGTCAAACACTTCAAGTGCACTAAGGAGAACACCAAAAATGTCCTTGCGGTCTTGTTTCCATTGGGTCCTTGGTACCGTATGCAGCAAATCTCTTTACTCAAAACAGCCTATCTACAAGCTCACAACGCAAGTCTATTCACTGTGTACATGTATACATGCATCAATGCAACATGGTCCAAGTCTATTATTCACTGAATACTGACAGTTTACATGCAGTGGCCGGTAGAGCGCCCGGATGGGGACCGCGAGGTTCCCAGTTCGATCCCGGGCTCCTCCAGAGTTAAGCCCTTTGCACACAGGACAGTTGCGTTTTTTTTTCCGTTTGCTGCATGAATAAAACATGTTGGATTTGGTGTGCGGATAGGCGCTGCGGATCCCAAAAGGAGTCATAAAAGGAGTGAAGAGTTGTTTTACCGCATGCGACAAGACGCACAAATCAAACTGGGTTCAATCGAGAAAAAATGCACGGCCGCAGCCACTCGTCGCACGGCTAATTCGGATCCGGTGTGCATGAGGTCGTAGAGAATCATTGTTTTCTTTAAAAAAAAAAAAAAATGTCTGTTTTATCCGTGCGGATAAATGCACCTGTGTGCAAAGACCTTTAGTGTGGAAGTGTCCTTGAGCAAGACACTGAACCCCTATAGTTCCCTTTGAGCAGGTTGGTCCTTGCATGGTTTCCTCCATCGGTGTATGAATGTGTGTGTGTGTGTGTTTGAATGTAATGCACAAACTATGTAACACGCTTTGGATGAAAAGTGCTATATAAATGCACCATTTACCGTTTACCATCAATGCAGCATGGTCCAAGTCTATTCCCTGTGTACTGGCCGTATACAGTACATGCATCAATGCAGCACGGTCTGAGTCCATGTTCGGTTCATCTCAATAATTAGATCTTACAGCCATTACAGCCAGTGCTTTTACCGCTCATTACATGAACAAAATAAGAACACTATAATGACAACAACATAATTATCATCATTACTATTTTAATCACAGATTCTCATCACAGTTGGACAAGTCTTGTCACGGACCCAGTGTGTGCGTGCGCGTGAGTACAGTACATGCGTGTGCGTGCATGTGTGTGTGCTTGTACACTTACCCATCAGCAGGGATGTGCTGGCCATTGGGAAAAGCGGGACAATTCCCGAACAGCCGGTTCATTCCCGGCTGGTCCAGGCCGGCCATTAGGAAAAAAAATAAAAATAAAATGTCGGCCTTCGTTCCATTTTGGGGGCTGGGCGGCCAACAAAGTAAATCGTCACTGTCGGGCAGAAACCTCGTATCTCCAAGTTTCAAATTTGTAATTTTTTTCGCAAAGCAAAGCCCTGCTTCATCATACAAGGCCGTTGCACAAAAGTAGTGAAAACAGCAGATCTACAAGCACACAACGCGCGTTGTTTGCTTGTAGATCGGCTGTTTTCACTAGTTTAAATCATTTTTAAAATGGTTTTGGACATACAAGGTTTCCACCCGACAATGACGAAATATAACTCATGTAATTGGCCCACTGGCTTGTCATGATCTGAAATGGCAAATCTTTGAGTAGCAGCAGCGCTATAGAGAGCAATGAGGGCCTCTACAACTCTTTTTCCCGGGCTGAATCAGGGGCCCAGCACGTCCCTGCCCATCAGTAAGCCCTCTAGGGCAGCGTACTTCATGCACCGCCGCTGGCTGGTATCCTGGAAACAGTGCTTTTGTTGTTGTGTTGTTGTTGTTATTGTTGCATGGTTGTTGTTTGTGGAGAGGACAGGCTTCCAGGCTAGACTGGAGCAACAGTAAATAGGTGCAGATGGTCTGCGGTATGTTCTTTGAGAGGAGAGAGAGAGAGAGAGAGAGAGAGAGAGAGAGACAGAGAGACAGAGAGACAGAGGGAGGGAGAGAAGGCCGCCCACAGTGCCGTTGGCTTTTGAAACTCTCTGTGTTAGAAAGGAACTTAATAGATTAGTTCTCCCAATATGCAGCCAATTTAAGCCCATTTGAAGGCTCCCACATAATCCCATGTCACCTCTCTAGACGCGGAAGGCGGTCCCTTTCATGAAGCTGATGTAAGCGTGCGTGCGTGTGTGTGTGTGTGTGAGGATTGTGTGTGTGTGAGGTTTGTGTGTGTGTATACTGTATTTGTAATACTATTCTTTTGAGAGCCTGGTGTCCTTACAAATATAGTAGAATTTTGGGAAGGGGGGGGCGGGGTGATATTGTGAGGACCATTTGCATGGTCCTCATAAGAAATATTGTGTGTTCATGATTAAATAAAGAAAAGAGTCTTAGAATAAGGAAAAGCTTCAGGTTGGAGTTACAGATGGTTTTAGACCAGGGGTCTTCAACGAGGATCCCTTAGCTGAGAGAGAGATGAAGCAGGGACCCCCGGAGGCGTTGTGAGCTTGTAGATCTGCTATTTTTGGCTAAAGTTCTCAGAATATGGATGTTAGGGTTCAAGTGGTTAATATAAAAAAGGAGAAAAAAAGGTTTCTATCACACAAAGATTTGAAGGACCCCCTGTAGGAACTCTGAGGTCCCCCTGTTGAAGACCCCTTATACATTTGAGGTTGGGTTTCGGTGTCGGAGTTGGAGTTATTATGCCTGATTTATATCCGTATAGTTGCGTGCCCCGGAAAATAGATGATCCACAAGCTCACAGCGTGTCGCACTTGTGGCACGCTGTGAGCTTGTAGATCAGGCTAGTTTCAGCTTTAGGCTCAGGGGTTAAAAAACTTCAAACATCTAGCAAAAACTGCATTTATAGATGCGGTGTCCTCACAAGTAGGCTATGGTAATGACAAGCGCGTGCATGTGTGTGTGTGTGTGTGTGTGTGTGTGTGTGCATGTGTGTGCATGTGTGTGCGTGTGCATGTGCATATGTGTGCGTGTGTTCCTCCGCGCCTCGTTGGAAGTCAGTGAAAAGGCGTGCCAGTTGTTTCTAACCCACTTAAATGCACAGGGAAGCACACTCCAAAACATCCTTGTTGACATGTTTTCTTTTTCTTTTCTTTTTTTTCTGGTTGCCCTGGGCAACCACAGCTGCCGCTATGCACAATTTATTACAGGAAAAAAGCCAAAGCCATTTTCAAAACGCTGTCGGCGCTGTCACCGTGGAGGAGGGCATCGAGAGTGCACTTTTTAAGGAGCTATGTCAGAGTTTACACAGGAGCGTCCAATTAAGGTCAGGTATAGGGGTTAAAAAGGTTACAGTCAGACGTGTAAGGAGGAGATTTGCCGACGGGTTAATTGTCCAGGCATGACATTAGGGAATGGGCGGGGTTTAGGGGAAGGTATATGCAATCAGTAAACACAATCAATGGAAAGGTTTCACGAGTAAATGCCTTTACTATTAAGATAAATGAATGCTTGCAGTGTGTGTGTGTGTGTGTGTGTTTGCCTGCATGCGTGCCTGCACACACGTGTGTGTGTGTGTGTGTGTGTGTGTGTGTGTGTGTGTGTGTGTGTGTGTGTGTGTGTGTGTGTGTGTGTGTGTGTGTGTGTGTGTGTGTGTGTGTGTGTGTGTGTGTGTGTGTGTGTGTGTGTGTGTGTGTGTGTGTGGATCCAATAATGCTCAGCGTTTCAGGCCCTGTGGCAAAATGTCACAGAGAAGTGCTGTTATTTATCAAACGCTAACATCTAATAAGCCGTATAGGTAAGGAATGGATATTCTATTTGACGTCAGTAATGGTGGAAACAGGCGGCAAGTTTCCGTCACTGGATGATATGTAGCAAATCAGTGTTCATTTTGACACCCAATGGCCGACTACATCTCCTGCCATAATGTACTTTCGGTCGGACCATAACAAAGTCACATATTATGCATCACATTTAAACGTTTTTATTTAACTATCACCATCAATAGAATTTATAATATCAATGGTGTTTTGTCAGGTGTGTGCCCTGAACTAGAGATCTTCGGGCAGGTCCGAGATCTGAAATTACCCGGGATCTGACCCGGTCCGAGCCGAGTAACGGGGCCATTTACAAGCATTCACCGCGGGGCGGGGCCGTTACCGCCTGCCCTGGGTCTCCGGTTCTCTGACCGTTAGGACAGCGGTTCCATGATACTCGAATGGACCCGGTGATTGGCTGTTACATCTGTCAATCACCCCCGCACCCCCTTTTTTCTCCTCCGGTCAGTGCTATTGGCTGCCTTGCTGCGTCACGTGACTTGTCAGAAACTATGGCACTAGTTTTAATGATAAACAAAACAATATGCCTTGTCTGCTGCAACATAAATTAACAGTGGATTATCATTAACAATGGCTAAAAAGAAAGATTACATATCTAAAGAAAACGTGGATTTATTGTTCCTGTCTGCATTGATTGACTGGGAAATACAAATTAACAGTGGATTATCATTAACAATGGCTAAGAAGAAAGATTACACATCTAAAGAAAACGTGGATTTATTCTTCCTGTTCGCATTGATTGGCTGGGAAATACGTTAATGTCCAGGGGCGAGCAGAAACATGCAATTGTAAGAAAGAAATAATATTTACACCTCTTCATAATATATGAAGTATCGGATCTAATTTTTATAATAATAGACAGGGCCATTTGGGTCCGGCTCCATTTTCCCCAGGTCCATTTGGGTTCGGGTAGTTAAAATTGGACCTGTGAAGGCCTTTACCCTGAACAAAACACAAATAACTCATGCAAGGTAAAAAATACAATAACATAGCCTTCCTTTGACCCCTTCAGAAGGAGACAACAGGGAACAAGGAATCCTGACAAATTATACTCTAGGAAAATGTTCTTGTATCTAGGAATGAAGCCATGGGCCATAACAAATTTGTCCTCTGGCCACATTTGGCCCACGGGCTGCACTTTGGACACCCGTGCTGTAAGGGAATATACAGCTATTTATCACATGTTTTAACAAAGAAAAGAAACATAATATCACATATACCACCCTTTAAAGCACCTCACACTTTATTTGAAAGAAAGAAAGAAAGAAAGAAAGAAAGAAAGAAAGAACAAAATAACACATCTATATCTCACTGTTTAATGTGAGAACCACTAGCAGGCGAGGCGTTGTGTGCTAGTAGATCGGCTGTTTTCTCTACTTTTGTGCTGCAGTATATGTTACAATTATCAAAGTACTTGCCAAATACTCATAGTGTGTGTGCGCGCACGTGTCTGTGTGTAGAAAGTCTTCATTAAGATAACCTTCTTAGCAAAGGTGACTGTGTTAAGTGTTGTGCACACACACACACACACACACACACACACACACACACACACACACACACACACACACACACACACACACACACACACACACACACACACACACACACACACACACACACACACAGCGGAAGCCGCATCTGCCAGCCATCTATCTACCTCGTCCAACAAGACGAGGCGTGTTTGCACCTGATGTCCTTTGTGAGGCGAAGCAGATGGAAAACTATGTCTGTCTGTTTGTTTGTGTGCTTGTTTGTTTGTTTTGTCATTGCTTCAGTTTAATCATTCTGCAAACACAGTAATTGATTCATGCAGAATGTTTGGCTGCAGTTCAAATCGACTAGAAATATTTTTAACACTTCCTATTAATGTTGGGCCTGTAATGCATTATTTACACACATTTTGAAAGAATTTATAATTATTTAGGCTTCATAACACTCTTCATAAATGTTTATGAATATACTGTACCTAAGCCATTTACCATGAGAGGGAGTGGGTTGCTGGCTGATTTACCACTGTTTCAGGGTTGTGTTAAACAGTGGTAAATCAGCCAACAACCCACGGCCCTCGAATGGTAAATTGCTTTGCTACCACTTCTACCATATAAATGAAAGAAAACACAGTTGTAACTTGCAAGGTTATTTAGTTACAATCATTAATTGTTTCAGAATACACATATACTTCCGCCACAGCATATAGTCCCATAAACAACAATGATTGCAGCCACATTCACTGGCCAAAAACAAACAAACAAAACAAAAAAGAAATCATAACCTAGGCTACTCTTCATGATGTCGATTCACAGTTATTGACACACTTCAATACTGTATATACAGTAAAGCTGGTGTGGGCTCACCTTCGGTCCGGCTATCACTGTGGCACTGTTGAAGTCCGGGATTCGTTTCCAGTCCATTTTCTCCAAAAAAATACTTTTGATGCCAAGGATGGCATGGCGTTCTCGCTAAAATAGCACAACCATGATAACATAGATCCTCCTTCCTTGTTTACCATCTGAACCGGAACTAACGGTTGGTCAATCGTGAAGGTCGTCAATTGGGAATTGTGAGCTCGATCTACTTCCGGCCTTCAAAATAAGAGCTTGGCCGCGAATGGAGAAACTGGCCGGCACTTTTTGGGGGGCGCATTGATCTTGGAAATGTTACAACTGCAACACAACAGTGGGCGGGGTCCATGAGCCAACTCAAGGTTGTTGACTGATTTACCACTGTTTTAAGCCAATCAGAATCCAGTATATGAACATGTGACCACAAACAGTGGTAGAAATACTGACTTATAACAACTGAGTGCATTATAACCAAGACTTAATGTCATACACTTTGTTC
This sequence comes from Nannobrachium achirus, assembly GCF_963921795.1. Classification (NCBI taxonomy): domain Eukaryota; kingdom Metazoa; phylum Chordata; class Actinopteri; order Myctophiformes; family Myctophidae; genus Nannobrachium; species Nannobrachium achirus. The sequence continues at coordinate 21,381,966 of NC_137824.1, read as the reverse complement.
AAAGTTGTCATACATTCATAATGAGTAGAATGCCGTATGAGCACATTGTGCATTATAAATGTATTATAATGCATTATAGACACAACCTTCTTGTATACAGTGCTATTGACATATTTCATGGCTGCCGGATGACTCTGCTAACCACACGCAAGTTATCGTCGCTCTTAAAGGAGTAGTTCAGCCCCAAAACATTTCCTATTGATTACTGATGCCATGGAGACTTGAGTTCAATAATATTTCTTTCATATTTGTCGTATTCCTAAGACAAAAAAATATATATTATAGTAAATTCACCCCCATTGATTCCGGTTGGGGATCCGAATGCATTTGGGTGGGGGTAAATTTATTGTAATCAAATTATTGTCTTAGGAATGCAACAAAACATATTATTGAACTCAAGTCTCTATGGCATGAGTAATAAAAAAAAAAAAAAGTCATTTTGGGGGTGAACTACTCCTTTAACTCCACATTTTTACGTCTCGAAAGTGTTTGAAAAATGTTTGTATCATCGAATCGGCCGAAGGTCTTAATGGGTTAAACAGTTACAATCTTCAATGTGACACAGGCCAACCAATGTTGCTGTGAGATGCTGCACTCTAACTGCTGCAAGATGGATTGTTTAAAGTGGAAATGAAACAGACCTCATTAGCAGAAATGTATACTGGGAGCGCAAACAGCATGGATTAGATTAGTGACTGGTACAGTGTTTTGCGTGTGTTGTGTGTGTGTGTGTGTGTGTGTGTGTGTGTGTGTGTGTGTGTGTGTGTGTGTGTGCGTGTGTGCGTGTGTGTGTGTGTGTGTGTGTGTGTGTGTGTGTGTGTGTGTGTGTGTGTTTGTTGCCACAAATGGCATCACATTAGGGGGGGGGGGAAGCCTTATTGATCCAGTCATAACGCGGCGGTGCTCATCTGTACCTTGCAAATGAAACGGGCCAAGCGGTCGATGGGAAGACGTCCTGAGCATTATGTAGTGCTTTGTTTAATGATTATAGCCTGGAGAACTTTAAAGCAAGACAACGTGAAGCGTACAAGTCCAAAGTGCTATTTTGTTTTTCACACCTCAAATCAGAGTGAAATATCAATATCCCACCTGTTATCGTTGTTTAAACCATGCATGCATGGCTGACACTGTCGTAAAACAGGAGGATGTCTTTCCCAGGTGTTGGTTTGTGGGGTTAGGGTTAGGGTTAGGGTTAGGCCTAGTGTTTGTGAGGTTAAAGTTATAGTCAAATGCACACATATGCAGTCAAATAGACACATATGCAGTCAAATAGACACATATGCAGTCAAATAGACACATATGCTGTCAAATGCGCACATATGCAGTCAAATGTGCACATATGCAGTCAAATGCACACATATGCAGCAGTCAAATGTGCACATATGCAGTCAAATGCACACATATGCTGTCAAATGCGCACATATGCAGTCAAATGTGCACATATGCAGTCAAATGTGCACATATGCAGTCAAATGCACACATATGCAGTCAAATGCACACATATGCAGTCAAATGTGCACATATGCATTCAAATGCACACATATGCAGTCAAATGCGCAGATAATATATGCAGTCAAATGTGCACATATGCAGTCAAATGCTCACATATGCAGTTAAATGCACACGTATGGAGTTAAACACATGAGTCATATGGAGACAAACACACACATATCAGCAGAGTGTAGTGATATAGCATAATGCCTCATTCACACTACAGATATATAGTTGAACGTTTAGCTTGGTAATTCAATGTAATCTCAATGGAAACCAGCTTTAAAGATACAGGAGACGCTCCAAGCAAAGCTTTGAAAGCTTTAAAGCTGGTTTCCATTGAGATTACATTGAATTACCAAGCTAAACGTTCAACTATATATCTGTAGTGTGAATGAGGCATAAGAATCATTTTAACCACTTCATCCATATTTTATAGTAGATACGCAAGCACGTCAACTTTGTGCCACATTTTTCTGGAGCAACAGAGTGGGATGCATGTGACCCTTAGTGCAGGTTACAAGTCCCTCTGGAAGCGTTATGTCTTCTTTCAATATTTTTTGGGGCATTATTTCGTCTTTCTCTGATATCTCTGTTATGTTTCCAATGGGACTACATTTCCGTGCAGCAGTGACTACTTCCGTTACTCACCTTTCGGGAGCTGTACACTGCAGTTACGCGAGACTACCGCTTTATAAACTACTATCTCCTCTCTTCCTAAAGCTGCGACTGCAACACACACTCCCTCTCCTGGACCCCTTGCTGCCAAACTGTCTTAAACCCACCCCCCACTGTAGGGGGGGGGGGGGGGGGGGGCAAAGATGTATGACACAACATTAATCGTGGGCGGGTGGGGGGTGGAGGGGTTAATTAAATCAGGCGACTATGAACAGGAAGTGGCACATGGTTTTTGGCTCAGTGCACCCTGGGTACCAATTCATCTCTGTTTCCTGTAGAGGGGTGGGGGTGGTGGGGGGGGGGGGAGGTCAGAGGTGACGTGTAAGTTAATAATGGCTGCTAATAAGGAAGAGGCGGACACACACACGCACGCACACACACACATGCACACGCACACGCACACGCACACACACAGCATGTATTGTTCTTCCCTCTGATGTTGAACATTAACTCTGATCTTCCTCTTCTGTGTGCGTGTGTGCGTGTGTGTGTGTGTGTGTGTGTGTGTGTGCGCGTGTGTGTTTGTGTGGGGGTCAGCGTGTGTGTGCGTGTGTGTGTGCGTGTGTGCGTGTATGTGCGTGTTTGTGTGGGGGTCAGCGTGTGTGTGTGTGTGTGTGTGTGTGTGTGTGTGTGTGTGTGTGTGTGTGTGTGTGTGTGTGTGTGTGTGTGTGTGTGTGTGTGTGTGTGTGTGTGTGTGTGTGTGTGTGTGTGTGTGTGTGTCAGCGTGTGTTTGTGTGTGTGTGTGCCGCCGATTTCCGGGAATGCGCCCAAGGGGGCGGGGGTGGGTGGTCCTCACCTTTGACCCTCCCACCGACCCTTCAACTTACCCTCATACTCTCTCTCTCTCTCTCTCTCTCTCTCTCTCTCTCTCTCTCTCTCTCTCTCTCTCATGCAGTTGTGTGTGTGTGTGTGTGTGTGTGTGTGTGTGTGTGTGTGTGTGTGTGTGTGTGTGTGTGTGTGTGTGTGTGTGTGTGTGTGTGTGTGTGTGTGTGTGTGTGTGTGTGTGTGTGCGCGCGTGCGTGCATGTGTGTGTGCTTGTGTGTGTGTGACAACAACAAGTCGCTGACTCACCGTCTAATTGGTATCGAACTCTTCTGAAAGCGGGGAGGATAAAACAGACCAAAAAAGAGTAGGAATGAAAGAAAGGATTAATGGGCGAGGACGGAGACAAGCGACAGAGGGACCAAGTGTTTTAAGAGGAGGGAAGTCACATAGAAAATACCCTGTGTGTGTGTGTGTGTGTGTGTGTGTGTGTGTGTGTGTGTGTGTGTGTGTGTGTGTGTGTGTGTGTGTGTGTGTGTGTGTGTGTGTGTGTGTGTGTGTGTGTGTGTCTATGCTGGTGAATAACAGAAATCTATAAAGATTGTGAGCACCACATGAGAAATGAAAAAGAAAAGGTACAACATCATTTGACTATGTTTGGGAGTTAGGATTGGAGTGCCAGTGTTGTGCACGGAAGGGAAAAAAAGTCCTCCTCTATAAGTTTTTAGATCTGATATTTTTTTCCGTCTTTAGGCTTTCGGTTAAAAATGGCACACCCAAGCCGTGCTACTCATACCAAAAACCGCGGTCCAAAGTGATAGAAACCTGTGTGTGATGTTGTGTGTGTGTATGCGGCTTCCCTCCCCCGAACATGGGCCGATTGTGTTCGTATATCCACAAGTTTCCAACATCCCATTTTGCATTGCGCAGAAATTGGACGGAGCTTCCGGCGCCGCAGCCGAGTGTGATCTACAAGCTCACAACGGCTGCATCTGCGACGCAACGTGAGCTTGTATGTCTGCTCTTAACCGGAAGTGTGGTGCAGTGTTGTGCAAAACATTCTCCAGTAAATTCCCGCGGAAAGAGGTGGATATGCCAGATGCATCCTGGATTCGAACCCACAACCCCCGCCGTGGTGAGCAGGCACTATTCCAGTACTTATGCCATCCTTGAACAGGAACGGTCGAGCACATGTGTCCGTACATAGAGAAAGCCTGATACACGCTGGATTCGAACCCACAACCTCTGCCGTGGTGGGCATGCATGCGGGGACTTTAGCACTGTTCCAACTGGGTGCGACGTGTAAAACAAAACAACTAATCAGAGTACTTATTCCACCCCTGAACAGGAACAGTCAAGCACACGTGTGCGTACATGCGCGCACGCCGGGTACGCCTGTCACCCCCATGCGATGCGACGGATCAATGGTGTTTAGTGTTTGGCTGGCACGCTGGCGGGAGGGCCGAGGCCAGCGTGGCATGGAGTGTGCTCCTAAATGCCACGGGCCTAATTAAGGATTACTTAGGATGAAGTCCTTTGCTTTTTAAAACAGGCACGAAACGGGCTCCGCCGTGGACAATCTTTAGCCAGCTGTGATTTAAAGGGGGGGAACAAGAGTGCAACGGGGAAGGCAAGCCTGTCCAATTCACACCGACCTAATTAACGGAGGGAGGGGGGGAGGTCTGACTCACAGAAACAAAACAACAAAACAAAACAGAAGCTAGGGTGGAAACCTTGTATGTCCAAAACCGTTCTTTTTCATCAAATTGAAGCTTCAGTGTTGGTTTATGCAGGACACAGGAATCACACCGTTCAGCTGTAGTCAGCTCTGTTCTCATTCCTCATACTCATATCTGCTGGTCATTGCGTCACATGACTGCCATACTCCAATCAAATCTCTCACTCAGTAGGGCCCTCCCTACTGAGTGAGAGAAAATATGGCTTGCTTTCTCTACCTATGCTTGGTTTCCGAAGCTTCGGAACATTTGCTGCTAGCTGCCTCCTCCACCCCAGCCTCCACCTTTGCACGATCAGTCTTGCTAAGCTCAAATACTTGTGATTGTCTGACTAAGTTACATGTTAATGTATTCTTAAGCTCAAACACTGTGATTTTGACTGACTAAGTTACATGTCTATGTATTGCTATTGTTCTGCTATTGTATCCCTATGGGGGGTATTGCTTAGTGTTCCCTGATCTTGCTTATAGCATGCTCAAAATGCATGCGCAAAATTCAGGGATCGTCTCCGAACGCGGAGCCCTTTAACGCCAAGATTAACTGCATTCCATTAATGCAATAAATGGTTAAATCTACTTTGACGTGAGTGTTCCTGACTAAATGGGGAGGGAAAAAAAGAACCTGTGTTCTAATGGATCCAGTGTAGTTAGTATTTAGTGTAATTTTAGTGTCCGGGTTTAGCTCAGTCGGTAGAGCTCTCATCTTTGGACTGCAAGGTCATGTGTTCGATTCCGGGCACAGCCAACTCAGCGCATGAGTATCACGGCTTGGGTCATGTGGCAAGTACTGTGAGCTGATGGTAGGTGTGGTGCTTTCCACCTCAGCAATCCATCTCCCAGGGGTCTAGTAGTGCATTTTAACGGGGACAGACTCCTGTGCGTTACCGGGCTGATTCCGATATTAAGCCACTCCCGAACTACTTGTTAGTCCACTGGCTCTTGTTAATGCTTTTCCTTGGTTCAATATGTGTACGATCCAAAGACAAACTTAAAGGGATAGTTCACCCCAAAAAATTGAAACAGAAACATGGAAATACAAGTTTTCTGCTCGATAGCAACAGACAAAACCCTGTCCCATTTTCTCTTCAGCAGCATTGCATTTTAGATTCATGAGGTTGAAGACTAATACATGAAATTACCACACAGCAGCGGAGGGAAACGTGAAATTGTTTTGCGTCGGTGGTTACTGATTGTTTGTTTTGTTTTGTTTTTACAGACAAACTTTGGACATGTGAGGTTTTCCGCCTGACAACCACAATATCCTGTCGGACAATATTCTCATAGGCCTAATCCCCTCTTATGAATTCATGGCATTTTACTCTGACATTGCACTTTGCAAGTCACTCCGGATCAGCCTAAATGTTAAATTCTTAAAATGCGAATGATCAATTAAACAGGGCGTTGTTATCAACTATAATTATTTCTTCGGCCTCCTACAGTAGATGGGATTGTTTATTTTTCCTTTTGGAAATAAGTCTGTGATTTTCCGCATCAGGGCCTGCACCCGTTCGACTGCCGTGTTAAGTGGTCAGATTGCTGAGCCATATTCGCCCAAAAAAATGAAAATAAATTGGGTTTCATAGAATGGATTCAACTCCAGTCGAATGTAATCAAGTGGAATAAAAAATGAATATCATGTGAGTCCCGTATCCAATGCGAAACGGCATGTCTTTTCACAACCTTTTTTCACAGCTTCTGAAGAACCATAATAACGCATTTATTGGACGGCTGTTATTTGCTCTTTATTGCTCGGCGTTATTGTTTTAAAGACGTCCCCCGACGGCACATTCTTCTCCGTCTGCGATGGCGAGGGGGCAACGCCGGCGTGAGATGACTAACGCCATCTCCCTTCAACAGAAACAGAAATAAATAAATAAATATAATAATACAATAATAACAATGATAAATAAACCACACACACACACACACACACACACACACACACACACACACACACACACACACACACACACATCAAAGACGAGGTCCCGTCTTTGATGTCCAACCGTGAAAATAACTATTTATTTTATTTCATAGGGAGGTAGAGGGAAAAATACATAACATTCTAACAGAAGCTGCCAAATTAGGGTTTTGATGATTACAGACTGATGCAATACATGTTTGGGGGAATTCTGCTTTACAATATCATCATTGTCGGGTGAAAACCTTGTATATCCAAAATCGTTGGTTTTGCATTTATCATTTTAAAAACGATCTAAACTAGTGAAAACAGCCGATTTGCTTCTAGATCTGCTGTTTTCACTATTTTTGTGCGATGGCCTTGTATGATGAAGCAGGGCTTTACTTAGAGAAAGAACGTACACATTTGAAACTTGGAGATACAAGGTTTCTGCCCGACAGTGACGATATGTTGCTGTACAGAGTACAGCATTGTTTATGCCATTTTAGATTTTGGTGTTGGCTATTAAAAAATAGCAGATGTAACACGCTCACTGGGTGTCACTTAGTGCCACCTGCAAGCTTCATCATAAAAAAATCAGAAAATATCTTCTGTGGGTCACTGGCACAACAAGGTTTCAGGTTGGGGGGTCCGCGGGCAAATAGTGTACACATTACTTGGCACGAAAAACGATTGAGAATCACTGATTTCGAAGGCATTTGTAGACTTACTGGGATAAGTAAAAGCAGCAATATGTCAACAATGTGGACATGCAGTAATACCTCTAGCTACAGTGGACACGCACGCACACACACACGTGCACGCAGGAGGGAGCTAGGACTGTGTGTGTGTGTGTGTGTGTGTGTGTGTGTGTGTGTTTGTGTTATCTGAAGCCATCAATGATTAATGTCCCAAGCCAAGCCACATCACAAAGAGAGAGCTGGCCTCATGACAAGCACCAGCTTGGGGAATCTGTGTGTGTGTGTGTGTGTGTGTGTGTGTGTGTGTGTGTGTGTGTGTGTGTGTGTGTGTGTGTGTGTGTGTGTGTGTGTGTGTGTGTGTGTGTGTGTGTGTGTGTGTGTGTGTGTGTGTGTGTGTGTGTGTGTGTGTGTGTGTGTGCGGCTCCATCCGATGATGTCTCTGGGGAAATCTGGGTCTTCATATCAGCCCTGTGTTCCTTCCAACACCACACACACACACACACACACACACACACACACACACACACACACACACAGGTGGTGGTGGTGACACTGATAACCATCTGTGCGGTGGGGTCTGGCTACCTGTCTGTGTAGTGTAGCCCCAGGGAGGCTAACAGGATGCTAACATTACAATGCTCACGGCTTCACAAGCCTTCCGATTGATTGGACACACACACACACACACACACACACACACACACACACACACACACACACACACACACACACACATGCACACACAGAGTCACAGACTCTCTGCTGTTTGCGTGAATCCATCATGTCTGAAGCAACAACACATGAGGGGTGACGCTGTGTCTCCCATTATCTCCTATAGCGTGGTGTAACATGATAGATCACGGCTACGGGCGCGTTGTTTGGTTCCATTTGTATTAGCTACACTCTCAGAGTTATGTTTTCGTCTTTGAAATGTGCCTGGGGGAGCTGGCTTTTTTAGAGAATTAAGGGTCTAATTCATTTTGGCAACAAACAATAATGAATAGTACTAATAATGATAAACAAGATTCACTCGCTTGAGGTATGGATAACTGAACATATCAGATCATTGGCAGTTTCCAGCTCCAAATCTGAGGACTGTAGGTGATCGGATAGGGTTTATGTGAGGCTGAAGATGCTTTCCAGCATAAAAAGTATGATTTTATGGTGAGAAGTCAGTCAATTGTCTTTCACATATTCATACGCTGCCCCCTCTAGACACATTGTGAGCTTGTGGATCAGCTATTTCTTACATTTGAAAACTGGACATTCTGCAAAATGAGTATAGCCACTTTCTACTTTTGGTACTTTAAGTACATTTTGATACCAATACTTTTGAACTTCTGCTCAAGTACATTTTGAATTCCAGACTTTTCCTTGTAACGAGTTTACTTGAAACTTGTGTGAGTACTTTTTCCCACCGCTGGTGACTGGCGTGTTTTTGTTGCGCTGCGTTTTGTTTGCATTCTCTGTGGAGTCTCTGGATTAGCCCAAATCTGGAGGATCAAATGTATACATAATTCATGAAGGTATGGAATACCAAATGAGGCCAACGATACGGCAAGTAGAGCACAGAGAAAGGTACGGTAAAGCTCCTTTCAAAGCCTTTTTTATGCATTTTGGGGGCATTGTATTTTCCTTTATTGACAGCGACAGAGGAAAGCAATATGGAGAGAGCAAATGGGCCATCTGTCCCAGATTCAAACCAGGAACTTGAACAAATTATCAAATTACCAACAAATTGAACCCTTTTGATTAAACATTTAAGACCTGGGGGTGTGGTGGCACAGGCGGTAGCGCTGTCGCCTCACAGCTAAAAGTTTGATTCCCACTGGGAACTGTGGGCTCTCTCCTCTGTGTCATCAGTGCCCATACCCAAGGGTTGGCAAAGGGGCCTTTCTGTGTGGAGTTTGTATGTTCTCCCCTTGTCCCCTAGGGTTGGTACCCTCACGTAAAAAACATTCAGTAATCTTGGTCTCTATACTGCCACCCCCTGGCCAGCCTGATTGAGTGGAAAGGAACTGGTTGGAATAACGTGTTCCTTCCACATCGGGGAAACTCCCCCCTGTCACTCCTCATGCATTGAAGGAAGGATGATCTCAGTTCGAAATATGGGTTACTATTTTAAATTGTGGGATAAAAAAATTACAAAAAAAAAGCTTTTAGCTTTGGAGGCCTAAGATGCATGGATGTGCGGTCTGGATTAATGTGTTCAGTGGCACAGCATGTGCGTCATCTACACGCATGATCTACAGTATACACCTGCACAATATTCTGTGAAGGTAATAAAAGGTAATAAAGGTAATAAAAACGATAGCTGGTATGTGGGCAGTAGTTTGGTTAAATATTTCGGTAGTGGGGGAGTTTGGCATCGGAAGATGCTCAAGTAAAGTCAAAGGATAGGCCTACAGTACATCAAGGTTGTATCTGCATATACTTAGTTAGCTTCCAGCGTTGCTAGTCACCACCTACAGTACACAGTCTTGTACATGTGTTCTCATTTGTTGTGCATGACCTATTCAGTCTGTCGAGCTGATCCAATTCTCGTGGCATTTTCAACTAACAAAGTGCGCTTTACACCGGGGGAGTATCAAAGTGATATCAAGGCAGTCTTTAGCATCAAGTTGTTGTTTTTTTTGCTCTGCTAGCGCCAACGTGTAGCGCCACGCAGACCATGGCATCCTGTTTGTTCTGCCTGTCGCAGGGTTTTTCTTTGCTCCCCCCCCCCCACGATGACGGGCTTGTTCCATTGCGCCATTAGCCACCTTGTTTCCACTTAAAAATCACCTCTCTCCTATGACGATCATAAGAGTCTCGCAGGGAAAGTTTCCTGTCGCCTTTGTGTGCGTTTCTGTGTTCGCGACGTGCCGGATGTCCGCACTCGCGCACACGAGTATACGTGCGTGAACGAGAGAGAGAGAGAGAGGGTATTCCCAAGAAAGGGGTGTTTCTCCACCTCACTGAACAAGAATAATGACTTGCTATTCCACGGAGGTGGGGAAGGGGGGGGATGCGGGGGAGGGGGGGGCACACAACCACAAGCCATCTCCCTGTTGTCTCCCCATTATTTGCCAATTACCGGCATGTAAAAATGTCTCGCATTATACTAAGCAAGCAAGCAAGTCTTTCTCCACGCCTCATAATAGATGTTGTAATTTACTAATTCATTTTTGGAGGATTTTTTGGGGGTATTATTCCGACGGAGCGACTCCGTC